>NC_081181.1:59049935-59214086 GCF_029867415.1 Vicia villosa | reverse complement strand
CGTGGAAGTGCGCGCGAGCCACAACTATCCCCGAAATAAATAATGACCGCCTGCAGGCAAAACAAGCGGAGCAGGGGGCCGACGGTTCCGAAAAATGAAGTCAGGGCCACACCTAAGATCATTCTCTTGCTTAGTCTACTTATTATAGACAATACCGTCACAAAGGCATAAAAAAGGCGTCACAGCCGTCTATTACGAAGAGAGATATTTTATCCTAGCATGCATGAAGTAAAGATTGCAAAGACGTAGACACTCAAAGTACTACGAAAAGCCAAAATGGTCAGGCATGTGTCAAAATATACTTCACATTGATCAAAATGGCTTTAGAATCAGAAAGAATTATGGAAAGAAAAATCAAAAACACCAATAATATTCTTTTCATTGCAAGCATGGAAATACATTTCATTACAAAATAGATCCAGAAATAGGATCTGAGATTACAAAAAGAGAGGAAGGCATAGACATATAAAAAGATTAAACCTAGACTCGCTAGTTAATTCTGGCGTCTAGACCTTCCAGAGATAGCACAGGAACAGGTTCAGCTTCGAACATGTCCCTAGCCCCAGAATCACGCATTCTTCTCACTACGCCTTTCTTGAGAAAAATGTAACTAAGGAGTCTCCCGTATGGAAGACAAGTTACACTTTCTCGACGGTCCACGCCGATAGCAACAGCTTTGACAAGACCTTTGAAGATCATCAAAGGTATGTTAATCTTTCTTCCCCGAATACCACAGAGAATAAACTCCAGATCTTCAACCATGATGTTATTCTCATCAATCACCCGAGGTTGAAAGTTGCCTACGAGCATTTGGTGCCAAATCCTGATGGTTTGTGCGCTGTAGCGATCACTATCCATGAGTGTTCTCAACATGATATGAGTAGTCATGCTGAAAACATTATCATCAAAAGTTGCTCCGGAGTTATTGCATCTTATGAGATTGGCAATAGTGGTGGGGGTAATGCTAAGGTGAGCATGTCGAATGGATGAATCAATGGTGGCTCTACCTTCAGGGTCCATGCGTAAAGACGCATTCATCCAAAACTCTGCCACCATATTAGGGTAGATGGCACCCTCCAGGACTTCCTCAAAGTAGAAGTTCAGTTCCTGATTAGCAAAGAGATTTTCAATGTTAATGAAATGACGAACAAGTTCATCCTCATCAAGTCTGAACTCACCCTTGATGAGAGCTTTGAGATCGTTAAAGGAAAGAATTCCAGCCATTTCAGGAAAAAATGGTGTTTGAGAGGAAAGAGTTATGTTTTCTCTTTTTTCTGTGTTTTGGTTTGGGGAAGAAATACTTGAATGAAGAAATAAAAGTGATATGGAACCCTTTATATAGAAGGAGAATACTGAAGGTTGGTTTTACATTTTTAATGAGTGATTAGACTGCGGTTCGTTTTTCAAAGTGAGGAGTTATGGCCTCCGCCGTTTCCCGCCCTTGGAAGTTGAGAAGTAATCATTAAACTGATGCACGCACGTCTTAAAAACCGACGTTTTGGAGAAAATGGCGTCACTTTTAATAATGATTATGGCTAGAAGAAGTGGAAACGTCAAGTCTAGAGGCAAGAGTGCTGCGAAGGATGTTCAGGTTTTACATGTTGCATTTAATAAAAGCACTATAGGAAATCTAAAGATATATTTGGCAGAAAATTGAAAGATTTGTTAAAATTAATGCAAGCAAATATTATAGATAGAAATGGGAGTCAGGCGTACAAATATTATATGTCTCGATTACAAAATAAAAATCCAACAAATGAAACAAGATGGAAGACATCTAGTTAAAGTCCTCAGGGAGATCCCTTTTGATCTTCAGATATTGAGTTTCCCATGAGGACATTCGAAGTTCAATTAGTGCCCTTTGCTTCTTCAACTTTTCGATCTCTGGCACTAACTTCTGTGCAGTCTCGAAATGTTTGATTCCTGACTGCACCACTTCGAGCAAATCTTGTTGATTAGATTCTTGGAGGGCTGCTTGGCTACTTTCAGCTTCCTTTATCTTGCCCTCGAGCGTTTTTATTTCTTGTTTCCAGGAGCTGATTTTCTTCTCATATTCATCAATGGCTTTTTGATTCGCCGAATGTTTAAGCTTGAGGGCTTCACCTTGTTTTGTGGCTTCCACAGCAGAATTCCATGAAGAGTCATGAGAGGCCACTATCTCAGATAATTCTTTCTCGACATTTTGCTTTCGAAGAATGTTAGCTTGGAGTTGTTCAAGGAGAGAGCCTAGCAGAACAATCATCTCTGAGACTTCTGGGGAAACTTGAAGCAAATCTACTTTCTTTAAAAGTTGATTTAAGTTGCAGCTTTTAACAGGGTCCCGGTTGAGAACATCTACAAGATTAACCCCAAAGAATCTCTCTTTTATCTGTCGAAGAAGATTAGGAGTATCTTCCTTGTCACTAGAATCTGCAGTTACAGCTGGAGAGACATCAGGCTCCGAAAGTGAAGAAGTATTCACATTCATGATAGCCTTTAGGAACCCAAGAGGATCAGTTTGTTTAAGTTGTTCAAGCTCCGAAGGAGTAGGCTTCGTAGGGGCAGGCGTCGAAGTTGTCTCAGGAATAGTTTCTACATCGGGAGTCGAAGTTCCTTGAGAGATTGGTCTTTCTAGTTGAGAAATCTCCTCCATGGCATCTTTCTCCGATGCAGAATCTTCGTTGCCATGTGATTGCTGGTTCACATTGTCGCTGCCGGAGAACGGATGATCCTCTTCCAAATCTTTGCCTTGATGAGTAGGTGGGGACTCGTCAGTAGATTGGCTTTCTTCGATTGGCTCATTAGACAATATAGTGGCAATTGGCCTAACGTCTTCGAAGACTGGTGAGAGAACATGGGTTCTAGCTTGAGAAGTATCTGTTTCGAACGAAGCCAAGTTAATCGTGAGGTTAAGCCTTCGAAAGTTTTAATTGACGAAAGTTGAAATTTAACAATTACCATAAAGTTTATCAACATCAATGGTGAGGCCAGGGTCTTTGAAACTAGAAGTAGCAGTGCCAGCATCATCCTGCAATAACAAGGTAAAATGCCAGTGCAATTAGTTAGTTAAAATTACAAGATAATGTGTAAGACAAACGCAAGATACCTTGGGTGGATTATTGTCTGGGCTTGAGTTATGACTTTCCAAAACAAGAGCATTGCTGGCAGTCTTCAAAGGAGACTCTTCAGAAGACGCCTTATTGCCAGGAGAAGCAGCTTTTGAAGGACTTGCCTTTTTCCCTTTTCTTGAAGGGGTAACAGCTTTGTGTTTCTTTTTCTGTCCTTGTCTAGTTTGAGGAGGAGATTTGTCTTCACCATCTGAAGCATTGGTCGAAGAAGTTTTACGCTTCGAACCCGTTGGGGGTTTCGAGCTCTGGCAAGTGAAAGATGAGAAAGATGAGTACCAATCACAGAATTGTACAAGATTGAGAGTATGAGATAAGTATTTACCATGGGCTTCTTATCCGTGACGATCGAATCACTTTCGTTTGGTTTGTCGCTTTTAGATGTC
The DNA here is from genome assembly GCF_029867415.1 of Vicia villosa. Taxonomy (NCBI): domain Eukaryota; kingdom Viridiplantae; phylum Streptophyta; class Magnoliopsida; order Fabales; family Fabaceae; genus Vicia; species Vicia villosa. The sequence goes on along the minus strand of NC_081181.1, from coordinate 59,210,596 downwards.
TCAGACTCTTTTGGGGCAGAAGCTTCTTTAATCTTCCTCCTTCGTGCAACAGCTGTAGTTGAGACTGAAATCAGTATATCAGTAAAAGAAAAGAAAAGTCAGTCGAAAAAGATTATCTTAATTCAAACCTTCAGGTATTGGAGTCAGGACACGGACATGTTTAAGATCTATATGAAGATGTCCTTTGAAAGTATCCAAGGTATGCTTAGTCGGGACCACTCGTTCAGCGCGTTTTTTAGTACTCTCTCGAAGAATTTTGAGAGCATTCCCACACACAAACCAGTCTGGGAAAGGAGGACTTAGAGCCACACCAAAATCAGCACTTGGTAGTGGAGGGAATTTTGGAGGATGAAGTTTGAAAGCCACTTCATAACGTAGTTCTGGTCGAACATACGAGGGCAATTTCAATTTATTTAGTTTGGTGGAAAACTTTTCGCGCAAAGTGACTGCAGCCTCACGAACGGTCCGACTAAGATCATCAGGCCTATAGATAGTTTCAAAGAATTTTTGAAAAGCTTGGATTTCTTTAATATGAGTTGAAGTGCCTTTTTTGAAGTTCTCCTGCACATCAGTGAAAGCTGCGGTTAGTTCTTGAGCAAGGCTATCAGCATCAAAAATTTGAGAGCTATAATACTCTGTCCACCATTGATGGAAATCTGGTGTAGAGTAGAAAGAAGGTTCGAAAGGAATAGGAGAAAGGTTGGTGACGCCAGTATATTTGTTGATTTTTTGTTCACATTCTTCTTCAGTCAAATACAAAGTGTGGAAACACATATGGTTCCTTTTCTCATATAAGCACTTGGGTGTTATTTGAGTTAGCCCAAACTGCCTCGAGACCAAATTTGGTTGATAGCCCATGAGGGTACATTGACCTTTCGACGGTCGAAGACGTTGGGAAAGCAACCTTGGAGTCAGGAAGGCTTCCCAAATTTCCATGGATTCAGTTTGCTGATCTTGAGATGTTGGTGGAAATTTTCGAGTAAACCATTCAGAACCTATTATTCTGTGTACAAATGGGGCCATGGAAGGATCGAACTGATCACGCCGAGCAAACATCATTGAATACGCCAAGAAATGTTCATGAAGCTTTCCCATTTCCTCTTTTGGAGTTAGGTAAGCTAACCTGGTCCCTTCTATAGTTCGATTTTTGATTGTGCTATCTTCCTCATTGACATCTCCTCGAAAAGGAAGATAAGTTTCGAATGTGGCATTGAGCCACAGTTGCAATAACCAAAAAGGACCAGCATAAAGTAAACTGCCAGATTTGAAATTCTTGGTAAGATTCGCAGCTTCACTAAGGTTTTCGTAAAGAGACCCTAGAAGTAGTTGGCTGAGGTTGAGTTTTCTACCAGCATGCAACTGATTAGCCATGCAAAGGTACCTCTTTGCAACCTGGATAGATCTTGAGCAGAAGGCGCACCGTGAAAGCCATAATGCTAGAAAAGCAATATGCTCTTCGTCAGATACTGTCGCTTCGGCGGTAATATGGTGTTTCTGGATGAATGCCGTGTAAGTAACTTGCGAATCGTTGAAACCTATAGTGTCATTATCCATGTCATTGGGATCAAAGGTTTCGCCAGTTGGTCGAAGTCCCGTAATAGCAGCCACATCAAAAAGCGTGGGGGTAACCATTCCACAGGGAAGATGGAAGGTATTGTGAGAAGCATCCCAGAAATGAACCGCTGCTACTAACATGGGTTGGTTGTATTCTAAACCTGTTTTTGACAGTTGGATCAAATCGTATATCCCTAACGATTTCCAAAAGGATCCTTTTTGTTTCTCTACCTTTTCTAGCCAAGCATAATACAAATCAGGATCTTTGGCTAAAGGAAATGACCTAAACACTTTTACAGAATTGGTCATATAGTTTAACCTAATTTTGGCTAAAGCTAAAGGGGTTGCAGTTGAAGTTTCCTCTACATTAGTAGATTTGCCTAAAGGAGAACGATCGTCTTCATCTATCCTAACTTTGCTAACTATTGGTCTAGTTTTATAGTAAGCAGGGAAAAACTTATTCACGGATTGGATATTTTCACTCGGTAACGGACCCATAAAAGCAAGAGTTTTTCCAGAAAGATCAAAAGGTATGATTACCTGGGAAGCGTAGATTGCGCGTATTTCTTCAGTATTAGGGTTTGGAACGAACTCTCGTTCCCCAGAACGTGTTGTTGATTGGAGCTTCACAGCGGGTTGAAGAACATTTGAAGATGAAGCCATGGAGGAGTTTTTGCTAAAGAGAGCAAGATTTTAGAAAGGGTGAAGATATTCTTAGTTTTCTCGGTGTAGAAGATGAATGGAAGGCGGTATAAAGGCACAAGGTCAAATATTTAAAGGTTTAACGGAAACCCTTTTAAATCTTTTGGGTAAAACCCGAGAGGCACATGGCGGTTGGTGATTTAATCCAACGGCGGTTGAATAAGTTAGCCTTACTCCTAGTATATAGGAATAATGATCAGTAAGTAAGGTTAAAACGTGGGAGTGTAAGTTATGAGAAGACATCTTTGAAAATGACAAGACGTTTCGGAAACAGTGTTATCAGTGATTATGACGTTAGTCAGCAGTCTTGGAATTTTCAAGGATCATAAAAACGAAATCTTATAATGACAAGAAACGCCTATTTCTGTTAACTCTCGAAACAGGCATTTATTGGGGGCAATTTGTTAGCTGAAGATTTCGTTTCATATTGTTTGTCCTTCGAAGAGGTTGAGAATCGAAGGAAGAGATGGTTATTGATGGCCGTCCCTTAAAAAGTAAAAGAATGGCTACTGATGGTCATGCCTCGAAGATACAGACTTCTAAGTTCGTTGAAGATAGTGAACACTGAAAGACTAATGAAAGCGTATGTCTTCGGGACTTAGACAAAATTTATAAAGTATATATTTAAGTGTTACTACTTAGCGTGTTTTCATAGTGTTTTTACACTGCCACGCGTCGAAGACGGACTCAGGCGGGAAGATTTGAAATTCGAAGACAGTATCGTAACTGTCCAAATACAGATGGCTTCGCTGGAAGTTCTGATGAGAAACGTGGCAGCAGATTAGTGTAGGACCGTTAAGGTCGAAACTAGTATAAATAGGGGTCTTTATGTTAGGATTCCGTGTGTTCATTTTTGTACAAATCACTCACATATTTACTCAAGTATCAAGTGTTACGAGAAAGAGTTCGCTGAGAAAATGTACGTATGACACCACCATTTTAATACATGTGTATTGTATTTCATTTTCGAATACATTTCTGAGTTACTGCATTCCATTTATTTCTTGTCATTTACATTCCTGTATCTTTATTTTACTTTCGAATTTACTTTCATGATCATTTACTTTTAAAGTCCTTAACGTTTCTGCAGTTTAAGATTCTTTATGTTTTAACAATTTTTAAGTTTCATATGTTATGTTATTTATTTTTCTTGTTGAAGTTATAATTACATATAACGAAGCAATTACCAAGATTCTTGAATCGAACAATACTCATCGAAGAGGACAAATTACGAATATGATTCAAATGAACATTGATAACAATCTTCTTGACTATGTGTCCTAGGATCAATCTAGTCGATCCTGCAAGTAACCAAATCATATTTATTATAGTTTGGAAGACTAGCGGTTGTTTACCGGAAATCACCGTAAACACCCATTAAGCCCACTTCCTAGTGGTATTCTTTTGGAGAATCAATGCCTTTTTGATACTCCGGCCAATACTTGTTTGGTGTTCTAATCACTTCTTGCCTATCAGTTCGTTGAATCCATTACTTGTTTGGAAAGTTTCGAAGCCAAGATATCTGACAATCTGTTTGCTCTTGCATTCGCCCATGTGGGTGAGCATTATCATCCTCTTCCATATGAGGAAATCATGCAAAGATTACATGCTATATCCTGGGGCATTTTCATCTGTTTATCTCGCAGGTACATCCTTTCTTGTGCATCATGTCGATGCGTTGGCGGATCTCCCCAAGTGAGAGATTCTCAATCCCCAGCTGATTACATTCATACGAGGTTTTTATTTGTTCCAAGATTCTTATCTCCTCAGCAAAGCACATCTCAATGCAATCCCCGTGCTTCTAAATCCTTGTTCCCTGGTGGAATGTCTTCTCCCCAGTTGAATCATGATTGAATGGTATCTGATTCCCCAACAAGCTCTTAATGAGGTTCCTTGCCCGAGTTCCTCGTTCTCCCCAGTAGAGTGTTTCTCTCCCCAACAGATTGACTTGTTTTCCCCAGGAGAGTCATCTTATTCCCCAGTGGATTTGTCTTAACAAGAGGTTCTTATGCCAAGTTCCCTATCCCCAGTGGATTTCTCATCTCATCAGTGGACTCTTATCAGAAGTATTCCCCACTGAGTTCTTTCCTCAACAGAGATTCATGTGCATCCTCAGCAAAATCTGTTTATGTCAAGGATTTCCCCAGCGGAATGCGTCCTACACCAGCAAGTTTGTCATTCCCCATCAGAGTTGTCTTCATGACTTGATCATATCTCCATATCCCCAGTATGTCGAGAATTTGCTTCTCCAATGAAGTTGCCCGGGTATCCCCAAGCAGGATTAATTCCCCAGCCAGAGCTCGCGTATAGATTTGATCATCTCCAGCAGATTTCTGATCCATCTTTTCCAGCTCGCAATGGTGACCCTTGGTCACTTATCTTGTTCTCCCTGCAGAGTTCTATACTCTCTCCAGGACTTCTTCAGCAATTCAGTGCTCCTCCGCTGTCTCCCTAAGCAGCGTTCGAATCATGCATCATTCGCATTGCATTCTCTAAGCGTGTAGTTTTTCCGTTATCGGGATACTACTCCATAAAACAACATTCATACATGCATCATGCATAAATCATATCATATATGTCTCTTTCTGCAGGAAAGTTATCCATATTCAAGTGCTCCCCAGAGAGCAATATTCGCCTAGTCATTACAGGCGCTTATCCTGATGTTTTAAATCAGAAGAGGATTGTTCTACTTATTTTCTGGCATAGCTCAAATCAGTTCAAAGACATTCCTATTCCCGATGCCCTCAGGTCGGTTGAAGATATTTGTTCCTATCCTGATTCCAGTTCAGTTGAAGGAGCCGCCTCCGGATCTCTGTCGATCTTCCGAAGGAGCAAGCCTGCTGATGCCTCAGATCAGTTGGAAATATCTACGTCCTGACGATTTATTTTCGTTCAGAAGAAGAACTTGTCTACCCGTTTCTGACATTTCTTTTCCCGGCGCACACAGTTCGGAAGAGATATCCGTTCCTATTCCTGATAAATCAGACTTTCAGTTGATGGAACCGCCTCCGGATCTCGTCGATCTTACGAAGGAGCAAGCCACTGATGCCCAGATCAGATGGGGATATCTGCCTGATTGACTTTGTCATTCAGAAGAGGATTGTTCTACTTATTTTCTAGCATCGAGCCTAGATCAGTTTAAAGACTTCCTTTCCCGGCGTACACAGTTCGGAAGAGATATTGTTCCTATTCCTGATAAACCAGACTTTCAGTTGAGGGAACCGCCTCCGGATCTCGTCGATCTTACGAAGGAGCAAGCCGCTGATACCCATATCAGTTGGAATATCTGCCTGATGATTTAATTGCATCAGATGGAGATGTCGCCTTGGTACCCAGACCAGAGATACTTACTACCCGTTGATGCCCAGATCAGCCGGAATATCTTATTTCGATGCCCAGGTCGACTTAGACATCTATCCCCGATTCTTGTTCGGAAGACATCTGCTACGTCTGATACCCAGATCATTCGAAGATGTGCCTTCTCTTGATACCCAGATCAATTGAAGTTTTTTTCCCCTGCCTGTGGGGTTGCCTGTTCCTTCTTATCGCAAGTTAGAGCTACTTAATTATCCAGGTCAATTAAAGTTTTTTCTCCCTGCTTGCGGGGTGGTACATTCCTTCTTATTGCAAGATGGAATCTTCTATTGATCAAGAGCGCAAATTTTCGAGTTCATTCAGGTATTCAATCTCATTCCACCTCAACGGTTCGAAACTTTCGTTTCTCACTCGTCAGGTTCAAGAAGTTTGAATAGGGGCAGCTGTTGCACCCCAAAATTTGCCCTCTTCTCTGAGCTATAAGTTATGGATGGCGTTTATTTCGTCGTTCGAAAATCAAGAAAAATTAAAGAGTTTCCATTGGTTTGAGACTATTAAGTCAAGAGGTTTGTGAGGTGAATTGCAAATGAAATGAATCATGGTACAAAGTTATGAGCTTAAGGAGAACATTGTGTTCAGAACGCCGTTATGTTTCCAATTTCTTAGTGGCTTATCATACAAGTTTGATTTAGATTGATGAATTGACTTGAGTTAGAGGTTTATTGAAGCTTGCAAGTGGATTGGAGTTTATTCACCAAAAATATTTATTCAAGTTTCGATTCGAACATCATTCATTCAAAGTCAAGATTTTAGACCATTAAGTTCAAGTTCAAGTTCAAGGTTCAAGTGTTAATACCATGTACATTCCATTCAAATGTCCATTTCAATTCAAATAATATTTCAATCCAACTATGATTTACAATCCAATTCTAATATCCATACAAGAAAAACACATCCAAAATTCACTACAAAAATCACACAAATCCAGTCCCATTACAAAGTTACACAAAAAAAAATCAAAAGCCCATAACCCAATCTTCAATTCCTGTTTCCAGGCTTCGTTCTTCAATCTATATCCGAGCCACCCTGCAAAATAAGAATAAAAACCGGGCCCACGACTGGAGATCGGTTCAGAAAAGAATTGGCATAACAAAAGAAAAGAGAATAGAATTGGAAAAAGGCCGGTAACAGAATTATCACCTTCAATCTCCACCATCGAACCTTGATCCTATCCTCCTCTTGATTCAATCCTCTCAACCTTGAGTCCTCTCGACATTCTGAAATCAGGATCTTCATCATTCAATCACGAGAAAATGTAACAGAAAAGAAAATGTAACAGAAAAGGATCAGGGATCGATAACAAAAACTCAAAATTTGTAACAAATTTCTCTCATCTTGAATCTTCATCTTCAATCCATTCAATCTTCATCTTCAATCCATCGAACCTTCATCTTCTCCAAGTTTCTTCAATCAATCTTCATCACCATAATCAATCATCATCCTCAGGCTTCATTCAACAACATCACGCAAATACAACAATCAGAAAACACAAAAGAGAAGAAAAAATGTAACGAAATCTGTAACAAAACTTCACCTTCTTCATCATCTATGCGCCTTCATCTCCTACGATCTCTCTCCAAACCTTCTTCATCTTCTTCAACAAATCACAAATTCCTCTTCACTTCATCATCTTCATCGATTCTCTTCATTGCAACGAACCTGCAACAATCGACAACATCATCTCGATGCTCAAATTTCAGAAGAATCGAAAGAAAATTTCGAAGAAGAAGAAAGAACCTCTGACCGAGTTCTTGAAGCTTCATCATCAGATTCGCCAATCTCTAATCCTCTCGATTTCAAGAGAATCAACATCGATCTCGTTATCGTCAACCTACGATCTTCATCATCTTCGTAACACCTCTCAGCTAGTACGCATCATTTTCATCTTCAATGCATAAATCATCATCTTCGCAACCTCATCAAACTCCAACAATTTCACCAAAAACGACGACAACGCAAGAGTCATACAAGGAACCACGCTCGGAATCGCAAAACGCCGTCGGGTAAGAAGATGTGGCCGCTGCGACTTCATCTTAAATTGAGAGAGATCGGGGAGTGAGAAGCAGGAATTGGAGAGGCAAACGGAGCGTTGTTTCACCGGGGATTTGAAGATATCGCCGCCGCCATTCATGCTCATCTGAGAAAGAACTCCAAAGGTCTCACAATTCCTAAACCTATTTCCCTTTCCATTCGTTTTGCATTAGCGTAGAATTTAGACTGAGTATTAATCACCATAAGTCTGTTTAATTTGATTTAGAATTTGATTAATGGAAAACTAATTGACATCAATAGATTTTGGATTTGATTAAGTGTAAAAAATAATAATCTGAAACAACGGTGGGCCATACATGAATTGCTTTCCTCACTCCCATTTGAGCCCATGCGTTTTTTTTTGGTATGCTGAAACTGTAACAAAAACTAACAGCCTTGGACCATCTGTGGCTGGGCCCTGCGCCCTTTACCCCTCTTTGCACCATCAATTTCATTCTTAAACCCCCTGGCCCATATAAATTCATTCTAGAACTTAGTTTTTTTTACATAGTTTTTCTCTATTTATTTTAGGATAGATAAATGACACAAAATCAATTGTTTTTGTTAGATGTTAGCATGATAAAAAATGACATGAAAATAACTTCACTTTGTTGAATTTTTGCATGATAAAAAGATAATAAAAACATGTATTCTCTTCTAGTTAGAATTAGATTTTTGTTTTCTATATTTGTTTTAGAGAATCAAAAACATGTGATACCTTTTGCTTGTTAGAATTTAAATGCTTTGTTACATAGTTTATTTCTATTTCTTAGATAAAAATGCCATGAAAAAAACAATTAATCTTGTTAGATTTTATTTTAGAATTTACTTAGAATTTAATTACTATTATTTTCTATGGCGGATGCGCGCCTCCTTGTTATTACTGATTTGGTTGTTGAGATGTGCGAGGTACTTCGAGAGAGCTTTCGATTGCTTCGTGTTCCACTTTATTTGTGGGACACGAATTCGCTTCCGGTGCGATTGGTTAGCGTCGTGTTCCACTTTATTTGTGGGACACGGAATTATTCCCGATGCGATTCATCTGATCTCTCATTCATTGAGATGTATATTCTTGCGATGTCTGTACTGTGTTTCTCTTGCAGGTTTCTTGCGTGGTTATGCTCGACGCGTACCACTTGTCGTGCGTGATTTATTTTCACGACGATGCTTTCTGACTTTGCTTGATATTGGCTTATGCGAAGTATTCCGGACTTCTTTGCTTACGCTTGCTAGCTTATTGCGGATTTGATATCCGTTCGGTACCGCTCCTTGTCCCTTTTACTCTTTCGTGAAGGATAGAAAAACACTTAGAAAGGGGGGGGGATTGAATAAGTGTGACTTTAAATCTTGGACGATAAAAATAAATTGCACAATTATTTTTATCCTGGTTCGCTGTTAACGAAGCTACTCCAGTCCACCCCCGCAGAGATGATTTACCTCAACCTGAGGATTTAATCCACTAATCGCACGGATTACAATGGTTTTCCACTTAGTCCACGACTAAGTCTTCCAGAGTCTACAGATCACAACTTGATCACTCCAGGAACACCGCTTAGACAACTTCTAAGACTTTTCTAGAGTCTACTGATCAACCTGATCACTCTAGTTACAAACTGCTCAGCCAACTGCTAAGACTTCCTAGAGTATACTGATCACACGATCACTCTAGTTCCTTACAACTTAATGTAATCTATTCAAGAGTTTACAAATGCTTCTTAAAAGCTATAATCACAAACTGTGATATTTCTCTTATCGTTTAAGCTTAAATCTCACTAAGATATTACAACAGCAATGTAGTGAGTTGATGAAGATTCTGAGCTTTGATTGAAGAGCGTTTCAGCAAGTTTATTTTCGTTCAGAGTTGTTAAGAATTGGTAAGAATTGGTAACCTTGCTTCTCATCAGAACTTCATATTTATAGGCGTTGAGAAGATGACCGTTGAAGTGCATTTAATGCTTTGCGTGTTCCGTACAGCATTGCATTTAATGTTATACGCTTTTGTCAACTACCTCGAGCCTTGTTCACACTGTGTCTACTGACGTTGCCTTTAGTAGCTTTAACGTTCCTTTTGTCAGTCAGCGTAGTCTGCCACCTGTACTTCCTTCTGATCTGATGTTTGTGAATACTACCTTTGAATATCATCAGAGTCAAAACAGCTTGGTGCATAGCATCTTCTGATCTTCTGATCTTGAAGTGCTTCTGTTGCGTGATACCATCTTCTGATCTTCAGTGCTTCTGATCTCATGTTCTTCTGATGCTTCCATAGACCCATGTTCTGATTCTGCTTCGACCATCTTCTGATGTCTTGCCAGACCATGTTCTGATGTTGCATGCTGAACCATTTGAGACACATCTTCTGAGCGCTGAATTATGCGTACTCTTTATATATATTTCCTGAAAGGGAAATTGCATTGGATTAGAGTACCATATTATCTTAAGCAAAATTCATATTATTGTTATCATCAAAACTAAGATAATTGATAAGAACAAATCTTGTTCTAACAATCTCCCCCTTTTTGATGATGACAAAAACATATATAAATGATATGAATTTGCGATCAGAAAGAGTAGACGGCAAAAGACAAATTACACAGCTATAGCATAAGCATATGAATATGTCTCCCCCTGAGATTAACAATCTCCCCCTGAGATAAATAATCTCCCCCTGAAATAAATACTCGAAGAACTTTGATAAAAGACTTCCCTGATTATTTCGGTAGAGACGGTCATATAAGCTTCTGCCTTCAGAGAATTCATAGCTTCTGACTTCTGCTTCCATTGGACAGCTTCAGAGCTTGAATTTCTTTAGATCCTTAGAACACTCACAGCTTCTGATTCCTGCTTCCATCGTGGACAGCTTCAGAACTTGAATTTCTTTGATCTTCAGAACATTCACAGCTTCTGACTTCTGCTTCCATTCAGGACAGCTTCAGAACTTGAGTTTTCTGGATCTTTTAGAACATTCACATCTTCTGATTTCTGCTTCCCTCGGATAGCTTCAGAACTTTGAATGTCTACCAACATCACTTCATGCTAGATTTGTATCAGAACATTGTTGAATGTACCAGAGCATCATCAGAGCATCTCTACATCCTGAAATGTTACAGAACAAAAACTAAACGACAAAAGTCAGCATGAACGAGTTAGAACATAAAATGTATGTTTGAACACATTATATGTATCAGAGCCATATAGGCTGAAATAATGTATCAGAGCAAATAATGTATCAGAGCCATAACATTATATGTATCAGAGCAAATAGAATTTTGTCAGAACAGGATAGACAATGATATTCAAATTCTATTATCAGTGCTTCTGATTCATTCTTCTTTCTTGCTTCTGATTTCTGAAGCTTGACAGCACTCAGCTTGCTTCAGTTTCCAAGAGCTTATTCCTTTTACAGAATAACGCTTCTTATGGTTTTGCTTCTAGTGTTTGCTTCTGAAGATTCACTTCACTTCTCTGTACCTGCAAAACACTTAAACCATGTAGAACTTGCAGTTCTTGTTAGTGAATGCAACTGATTAAATCAAATCATTTATCACAGTATTTCTCCCCCTTTTTGTCATATCATCAAAAAATAGAAAAGATTCAGATGAATAAAACAGAACACATGGAGGAAGAAGATGATTTCATTAAGGTTCAACCATTGGGTACAGAAGTACAAAATGAAAAGATCAGATGCACAGAAACAAAACAGATGCAAAGAAAGGAAAGAAACAGCATAGACTCAATCTAAGATGGCCCTAGTCTTGACAAGATCTTGGCCAGCATCTCTTTAACATCGTTGTTGTGTCCTTCTTGCCTTTCAATGAAAGCATCATACTTGTCATTGAGTGAGCTTTGCTCATCCTGTCTCCTCTGAATCGCTTCTAGAGTCCTTGCAAGACGAGAAGGTTCATCAGAAGAAGCTTCACCGCTTTCAACCACAGGAATGGCATGTTGATCTGCAGCTTCCATAGAAGTATCATTTGCTGGGATATCCTCAACAGGGTCTGATTCAGCAACATGATCTTCAGCATCTGCTTCTTGCATAGAAGCATCTCCATACTCTGCAGCAGGAATTTCAGAGTCTCCATTCTCTAGTGCCTGAAGAATGGCAGCTAAATTCCTGGGAGCAGAGGGACCTTCAACTTCTGGTGGGTCAACAACTTCTGGAATGACCAAGCTAGGGTCTTTCATAGAAGGGTTTTCCCTCAGAAAGTCAAATAAGGTCTTGAAGTCTCCAAGCAGAACAGGATACTCAGGAATCCAGATAACCATGTCCCTGCATGGGTTTGCTTCCATTGCAGCAGCCAGTCTCAACTGTTCCATTTCATCCACAAAGGGCTTCTCTTCCAACAGATATCTACCTTTTAGACTAGTAACCCAGAATTCTTCAAAATTCCTTAGCATTCCACGAGATCGTGGGGCAGCAGCCACAAGTCTTCTCTGTACTCCCACAGCTTCTTCTTGAAATACCCTGCGAAATCTTTTCCAGATATTTCTCGTAGAAACATCATTCAGACCGCTTAGGAAAGCTTCCTTCAGAAGGTCTAATCCGTTGATCACTTCATATCTGAAGAGTTCCAGATAGGTAGAGGGTTCAGGTTCAGGTGGATAGAGAGAGAGTTTGCAGTCAGGGTAAAGAAGACTGTAGGGTTGGGATATTCTGGTAGGTAATGGATGAGATATAGAAGTTGGAGGTGCGGTGGTTGGGGAAGAGGGGATATCTAAGAGAATGATTGATGAGGTTGGAGTATCAGAAGGAATGGGTTGAGGAGAGGAAGGAGGATTTTTAAAGGGAATTGGTGAGGGAGTTTTATCTGAGGGAGTTGGAGGAAGAATGCTCAACGGTGTGGGGTTTAGAATGGGAGAGGAGAAGGATGATGGAGAAGGATTTTGTAAAGTGAAGTTTACTTTTGGTTCAGAATGAGGTGATTGGGGAGGAGGTTTAGGGACAGAAGGAGGTGGAGTATAGACCTGCCTTGAAGATCTGGTTCTGTGTAGGGAGTCTCTGATCCTCTTATTTCTGTGTTCAGAAGATCCCACCTTGTCAGGATCATAGGTGACCCTTAACTTCTTGGCTCTTTCAGCCTCATCTTCTTCAGCCTTTCTTTTTAACCTCGCCTATCGTTCCTTCTTATCCTTCTTCAGAATATCCTCTTTAGACGGAAGAACTCTGCCACGGATCCAAGCAGGATCAACATCTGATTGCTTCCTCACGCAATCTTCCAAGTAAAACTTGACAACTTGATCAAGTTCTTTATGAAACAGAGAGATGAACCCTTCAACAGCAATTCTTCTAGACAGAATGTCAGGAAAGCTTGTGCACACAGAGGGTACATTTTTAATGACTTCCAGTCCGAACAGACTAACACCATTGAAGATGGGACCATGAGTTGCTTCAAGAGAAAGCGATGCATTTGAATTCCTGACGAAGTCCACCACTTTGCTTTCAATCAGAATGTCTGAAATCATTCTTCCGAAAGGAATGGTTGTTCTTGGAATATGAGGGTACTTCGCCCTTTCATCTTCTCTTGACTCAAAGATAGAGGTTTTCAGATTCTCAAATAGAATATGAGAGATGTTGATCTCTATCTTTTTGCCAATGCAGAAAAGAGTATACTTGTGAGTCGGACTGATGTAGGAGGAGCAGCGCATCCTTTTTCTATGGTGAAGAGAACCCAGAATAATCTCAGCCCATACTTTATAAAAAGGCTTTAAGTTGCCTGTGAAGTGAGAATCAACTCCAACAGCTGTAGAGATTTGTTTTTCAACTAGAGCCCAGTCAACTGTATGTGGTTGAAACTCAGCCCAACCTTCTTCATCATTAAGACTGTACAGCTTTCTGATGAGTTTCTCAGTGATGATCACTTCATGCCCTAGCACGAAAGAAATAATGGCAGTTGGAGTAACTGTTGCATGTACCCAAAAATCCTTTACAAGTTCAGGATAAATTGGACCAACCAATCTATCAAGATATTTTGACCATCCTTGCTCAAATATTCTTGCATCATACTGAAAGCCATTTGCTTTGAGGTTGTTGATATCCACAGCCGATTCACAAAGAACTTCCAGTTCTTTCGTAGGTATTAAGCAAGTTTTCAATGAAGCATCATTTTTGCTTAAACGGTTCTGTGTGGAAGTGATTCTTTCTTTAGAGATTGATGAACGAGAAGATGGATTCATTATGATAATGCTTTGAGATCAAATCAAGAACTAGGGTTTGAAGAGAGATGCAACGAGGTGAATGCACAAAAGAGAGAGAAAGAGAGAAAAAGTGGGAATGAAGATGAAGCGGGTTATTTAAAAGATTTAAAAAGAAATCATTATGCATTTAATGAGAAATGACATTAGGAGAGAGAACACAGTAAATGAAATGATTTAATACAGTTACCTAGGTCGGCGTCTTTTCAACTGCACGCTTTGTACAAACCGTACAGACACGTGTTCATCATCAGATAATAGATGACAGCTGTAAATATCAGAGAGATTTTACGCCTTCAAATTCTGATTACTGCTTCTGAATTGATCTAATTTCTCTTCTGGAAATACTCCTTCTGAAGTGTGCTGATATAAGTCTGAATGATCTTCTGATCCATTACTTCTGATGTACACAGCTTCTGGAGGTTCACTTCTTTGTTCTGCAGCTTCTGATAACACAAAACTGTATCTGCAGAAATTCTTAAGCTCTTTGTTTCATCAGAAACAAGTTTATCATCAAAACAAATGTTTATTGATTTGTCCACAATCAATGTTTCAATGTTGTATATTCTGTAGCATTTAGAGCATTCAGAATAATCAAGAAAGAAACATCAAAGCCTTAGAGGCAAACATCATAGATGGTTCCAAGACTAATAAGCTTCTTTTCTGAATTCCTACAAACATAGTTTCTTCAACAGATTTAAGAACCAGAACTTGGAAGACAATCTTTCTTCCCTTCAAGTGTTGAGAGCAACTTGAGTTCAGGTGTCATGTCATGTTGAATGTTGTCTTCTTTGTTATCAAGAGAATCTGCAAAAGAAATAATCTTTTTCTTTGGTACCCACATCTTCTTGGGTCCTTTCTTGTTAGATTTTCTCAAGTTCTGATTGAACTTGGGTTTGACATTATAAGCAATAGGAGGAACAACATGATAATTTTTAATATGAGTTTCATGATATTTCCTAGGTTGTGTCACATGCTTCTTGGTGTGTGTTATGTGAAAACTTTGTGCATGTGAAGTGTGCCTAATATCATGAGAGTGGCCATACTTGAACTGATCATACAATGGCTTGTATGTGAGTTTCATTTCATCAACAGGTTCAAGTTTGTATGGGGTTTCACCCTCACAACCAATGCCAACTCTTTTGTTTCCGGATACGGCATATATCATAGAAGCTAGCTGACTTCTGCCAATACTTCTAGATAAGAACTTCCTGAAACTTAAATCATATTCTTTCAGAATATGGTTTAGACTAGGAGTGGATTTTTCTGAATCAGAAGGAGATCCAACATTATTGGATAATTTTAAAAGTTTTTCTTTTAATTCAGAATTTTCCAACTCAAGCTTCTTTGTTTCAAATTCAAATAGCTTTTTCAGCTTTTTGTATTTGAGACTAATCTGAGACTTGAGTTCCAGAAGTTCAGTTAGACCGGAAACTAACTCATCTCTAGTAAGTTCAGAAAATACCTCTTCAGAATCTGATTCTGATGTAGATTCTGATTCGGCATCTTCTGTCGCCATCAGCGCACAGTTGGCCTGCTCATCTTCTGAATCATCTTCTGACTTATCCCAGGTTGCCATAAGACCTATCTTCTTATGAAACTTCTTCTTGGGATTCTCCTTCTGAAGATTTGGACATTCATTCCTGAAGTGTCCTGGTTCATTGCATTCATAGCACATGACCTTCTTCTTGTCAGATCTTCTGTCATCAGAAGATTCTCCATGTTCAAATCTCTTTGAACTTCTGAAGCCTCTGAACTTCCTTTGCTTGCTCTTCCAGAGTTGATTTACCCTTCTGGAAATCATGGACAGTTCATCTTCTTCTTCAGATTCTGATTCTTCAGGATCTTCTTCTTTGGCCTGAAAAGCGTTAGTGCATTTCTTGATATTAGATTTTAATGCAATAGACTTACCTTTCTTTTGAGGCTCATTTGCATCCAGCTCAATCTCATGGCTTCTCAAGGCACTGATCAGCTCTTCCAGAGAAACTTCATTCAGATTCTTTGCAATCTTGAATGCAGTCACCATAGGACCCCATCTTCTGGGTAAGCTTCTGATGATCTTCTTTACATGATCAGCCTTGGTGTATCCTTTGTCAAGAACTCTCAATCCAGCAGTCAGAGTTTGAAATCTCGAAAACATCTTTTCAATGTCTTCATCATCCTCCATCTTGAAGGCTTCATACTTCTGGATTAAGGCTAGAGCTTTAGTCTCCTTGACTTGAGCATTTCCTTCATGAGTCATTTTCAAGGACTCATATATGTCATAGGCCGTTTCCCTGTTAGATATCTTCTCATACTCAGCATGAGAGATAGCATTCAGCAAAACAGTTCTACATTTATGATGATTCCTGAAAAGCTTCTTCTGATCATCATTCATTTCTTGCCTTGACAGCTTTACGCCACTGGCATTTACTGGATGTTTGTAACCATCCATCAGAAGATCCCATAGATCACCATCTAGACCCAGAAAGTAACTTTCCAGTTTATCTTTCCAGTATTCAAAGTTTTCACCATCAAATACCGGCGGTCTAGTATAACCATTGTTACCGTTGTATTGCTCAGCAGAGCCAGATGTAGATGCAGGTGTAGGTGTAGACTTTTCACTTTCATCAACCATCTTTTACTGAAGCGTTTTTCTCTTCCTGAATCTTTTCTAAACACGGTTAAGTGCTTGCACCTTAGAACCGGCGCTCTGATGCCAATTGAAGGATAGAAAAACACTTAGAAAGGGGGGGGGATTGAATAAGTGTGACTTTAAATCTTGGACGATAAAAATAAATTGCACAATTATTTTTATCCTGGTTCGCTGTTAACGAAGCTACTCCAGTCCACCCCCGCAGAGATGATTTACCTCAACCTGAGGATTTAATCCACTAATCGCACGGATTACAATGGTTTTCCACTTAGTCCACGACTAAGTCTTCCAGAGTCTACAGATCACAACTTGATCACTCCAGGAACACCGCTTAGACAACTTCTAAGACTTTTCTAGAGTCTACTGATCAACCTGATCACTCTAGTTACAAACTGCTCAGCCAACTGCTAAGACTTCCTAGAGTATACTGATCACACGATCACTCTAGTTCCTTACAACTTAATG
Source organism: Vicia villosa (assembly GCF_029867415.1). Taxonomy (NCBI): domain Eukaryota; kingdom Viridiplantae; phylum Streptophyta; class Magnoliopsida; order Fabales; family Fabaceae; genus Vicia; species Vicia villosa. The sequence continues at coordinate 59,193,645 of NC_081181.1, read as the reverse complement.
TAATCTATTCAAGAGTTTACAAATGCTTCTTAAAAGCTATAATCACAAACTGTGATATTTCTCTTATCGTTTAAGCTTAAATCTCACTAAGATATTACAACAGCAATGTAGTGAGTTGATGAAGATTCTGAGCTTTGATTGAAGAGCGTTTCAGCAAGTTTATTTTCGTTCAGAGTTGTTAAGAATTGGTGAGAATTGGTAACCTTGCTTCTCATCAGAACTTCATATTTATAGGCGTTGAGAAGATGACCGTTGAAGTGCATTTAATGCTTTGCGTGTTCCGTACAGCATTGCATTTAATGTTATACGCTTTTGTCAACTACCTCGAGCCTTGTTCACGCTGTGTCTACTGACGTTGCCTTTAGTAGCTTTAACGTTCCTTTTGTCAGTCAGCGTAGTCTGCCACCTGTACTTCCTTCTGATCTGATGTTTGTGAATACTACGTTTGAATATCATCAGAGTCAAAACAGCTTGGTGCATAGCATCTTCTGATCTTCTGATCTTGAAGTGCTTCTGTTGCGTGATACCATCTTCTGATCTTCAGTGCTTCTGATCTCATGTTCTTCTGATGCTTCCATAGACCCATGTTCTGATTCTGCTTCGACCATCTTCTGATGTCTTGCCAGACCATGTTCTGATGTTGCATGCTGAACCATTTGAGACACATCTTCTGAGCGCTGAATTATGCGTACTCTTTATATATATTTCCTGAAAGGGAAATTGCATTGGATTAGAGTACCATATTATCTTAAGCAAAATTCATATTATTGTTATCATCAAAACTAAGATAATTGATAAGAACAAATCTTGTTCTAACATTTCGCGTACTATATCTTGCCATGATAAGTAGGGTAGGCATGCAGCATCATATTTTCCATGAGAAGCAGGACCTAGGCATTCATCTGGCCAAGCCCTCGAAAGAGGCTCTGTTTTTGTTTGTTTACTGTTTTCAGTTTATTTCCAGTTATTTGTTTGTTCAACCATCTCGGAGGACTTTCCCCGTGGATGGTAGCTTCGGAGGACTTTCCCCGTTAGCTAGAACGTTTATTTCCCGTTATTTGCTTGTTCAACCATCTCGGAGGACTTTCCCCGTGGATGGTAGCTTCGGAGGACTTTCCCCGTTAGCTAGAACGTTTATTTCCAGTTATTCGTTTGTTCAACCATCTCGGAGGACTTTCCCCGTGGATGGTAGCTTCAGAGGACTTTCCCCGTTAGCTAGAACGTTTATTTCCCGTTATTTGCTTGTTCAACCGTCTCGGAGGACTTTCCCCGTGGACGGTGGCTTCGGAGGACTTTCCCCGTTAGCTAGAACGTTTATGTTGTGTCTTGTTCACCCGTCTCGGAGGACTTTCCCCGTGGACGGTGGCTTCGGAGGACTTTCCCCGTTAGCTAGAACGTTTATTATTTGTCTTGTTCACCCGTCTCGGAGGACTTTCCCCGTGGACTGGAGCTTCGGAGGACTTTCCCCGTTAGCTAGAACATCCCCCTGTCCCCAGGTCACTACTTCGGTAGTTTGCTTGCTTTACGAGCTGAGCTCGTTTGTGTGTTGCATCTGCATTGATTACTACTTCGATAGTTTGTTTGTTTCTCGAGCGGAGCTCGATGGTATGCCATATGGTTGTGATGCTTGTTCACTATCTTCTTATCTGCGATGCCTGTTCGTATGATATCTTTGTGATGCTTGTTCACTATCTTCTTATCTGCGATGCCTGTTCGTATGATATCTTTGTGATGCTTATTCACACACTTGCACATGTATGCCTGTTACATGTTGTTTGCGATGCTTGTTCGCATGTTTTCATCTGTGATGCCTGTTCACACACTTACATTCGTGTATGTCTGTTACATGTCTGTTTTCTGTTTGCGATGCCTGTTCGCATGTTTTCATCTGTGATGCCTGTTCACATGCCATGTTTGCTAGGATCTTTGTGATGCTCCTTGTTTGCATGCTCCCTTAGGGCGCTCGGTTCCGTTTCTCTAGGAGACGTGAATCGAGATAGAAACAGAAACTTTTGGGACGAACTACGGCGCTCTAATTTCTCCATTGCACATTGGAGGTACGTAGGCACAGGGTATAAACACCCTAGCGAGCGATCTTTTCTCTTTTCCTTTATTTTGTTCGGCCTTTTCTTCTTATCTCATTTTCCTATTATTTGCATGTTTCCTCTTATTTGTATATCTTCCATTGCGTGTTTTCCTTTGCACATAGCATGATACACACACACACACACACACCCTTAGATTAGAAAACTAGCAAGAATGGATCCTGTGGAGTACCACAGACGTGAGGGGTGCTAATACCTTCCCCTCACGTAACAGACACCCTTACCCTTTCTCTGAGACCATTGCTTGTTATTTGGTTTTCTTCGATAATTTCCATTCCTTATTGTAGGATAAATAGATGTTCGATGGTGACTTCATTGTTTTTGTTTCGATGAGTTTTCCAGTTGCTTCACACACACCACACTAAATATTATATGATATTTACTCTAACCATTCTTCTCCAAGGATTCCTTGAGAGGTTGTGTTTTTTATTAAGGTAAATCTAGATTTTAAAAGGGTCACAATTCAACCCCCCCATCTCGTGACATTTATAGTTACTTCAACAACTCCTCCTATTGTCTTAATTTGTGCATAGTTTTTTGGACCCCAAACAATATTCAGTAACATTCTCAAGTAATATTTGTTGTAACACCCCATATTTTTCATTTATTAATTTAATGAGAATTTAAATTAATTATTTAGATTATTCGGTATTTTAATTGGATTAATTGGAAGAATTGAGAAATAACATTATTGGGCCAGTGTCGTGTTTAGTAAAAAGGAAGTGCTAAGTGTTTGGCCTTTACTAAATTTGGTTCTATTTTTCATAAAAGAAGGAAAAGAATAAAATTGGAAAATAGAAAGCAAAAAGGGAGAAAAGAGAAGGAGAAGAGAAGAACGTGAAAGAACCTTGGAAGAGGAAGAGGAAGAACCAATAACTTTTGCTAAGGTAAAGGGGAACTCTCCAATTATCATCTATTATACATTCATGAATGATTGTGTTGATTAGGTGGGTTAGTTATCTTAATTGCACGTGTTCTAGGTTTTGGCGTTTTGAGGTTTTTGGGTCAAATTATGTGAATTTTAATGCAATGGTATGGATATGAATGTTTATGGATGTTAAATAGAATTGGGAGGTGATAGAATTATGTTGAATTGCTAGAATTGGCTCTGTTTTGGTGTTGTATTCGTATTGGTGCAAAATAGTGATGAATAGAGGGGCTGAGATGCTGTCAAACTGATAGTTTTAGGACTCTGCACACTTTAACCGGGTAGCAGCCATGCTGTAACCGATTACCGCGTGGAAAAATAATAAAACAAGGAATTTTTGGCTACTGCCATCGATTACTGTCCCTGTTGTAACCGGTTACAGGCGAATTTCAATAATAGCAAATACAGTGACGTAAACGCGTAACCGGGCAGCGCCCATGCTGTAACCGGTTACACCTGATGCTTTTTTGAAAAATAATTTCTAAAGTCCATAACTTTTAAACCGTGTATCCTTTTTAAGTGTCGTTTTGAGCGTTGTGTCCATGATTAAATATTCTATGAAAATAAATGGCATTTTAGATAGTAGCTCGATTTTATTTTTTTAAGACCCCGACTTAATTATCTGGTGAAGTATACATTGTAGGCATATGTGGTTCAATGTAACAATGTGATAATGTGGTCATGATATAAATGTGTTTTGATTGTTGTAAATGTTGCGATGATGTATGATTGATTATTGAATAATGCTAATACATGTACATACTAAGTTAGTGATGATAATGGTGAGTTATGTTGAGATGATATTGTTCATCGAATTGGTGATGATGGTAAGTATGTTATATGTTGTATGCATTCATAATCATCTTTTGGTGGCTGAATCCCGATGATGTTTTGGATCAGTGGATGGCATAATTCCCATTGTGTGGAATTAGTGCTGGCAGGGCCGTATCTCAGTGATGTTTAGATCGGTCAGATGGGTTAATCCCATGAGGAATTGGTACCACATGCATAATGTCAGTGCATTGCATAAATACATTGATATAACATGATTTAAAGGTTTCCAGTGTTATTTCATGGTGATGTAGTTGATTGTATATGATGTTGTTGATGAGTGAATTTCTAAAAATCTGAGTATATGTAATTGGGTGAATAATGTGCTTATGATATGTTATTATTTATGAGTTCATAACATCTGTTAATTGTGAATGAGACTCACCCTTACTGTTGACATTTTTCATATTGAGAAGTAGCTTCTTTTGACTTTGGTGAGGATAGCTTATAGGCTAGTCCTTGTTTTATACTTTGTTCTTGGCATTTAATTCACAACAAATTGGTGAATTAAATTTTTTTAAGGATAATGGCATTGCAGCCATTGTTCAAGATGATTTCGAATCATCCAATGTCCTTGTGGTTTCATATAAATTTTTTTAAGGTTATAATTTTTTTTTACGATGCTAAAAATGAACTTTCACAAATTTTTGGTTTAGTCAACAGTAGGGATGGGAATAAGCCAAACCAGCCTACAGGAACCTATAGCTTATCAGGTTCTCTCTCTCCTTAAGATTTTTAAAAGTCTACTTGATTACATAGGCCAGACTTAGGCTATTAAAAATCCTATGAAGCCTTATAGGACGACTTATATTTTTATATATATCAAAAATAATCTAAATATGTTAGCCTATATATGCGAAAAAATATTAAATAGGTTGTTCTATATATGCATATATATTAGAAAAATATTAAATAGACCAACCTAAATATTCATATATATGCCGACTTATAAGGCTTCTTAAGTAATACGAATTAATTGAAAACTTTAATGAAAAATAGGCTTTTAAATAGGCTTTAAGGGCCGAGCAGACTTTCATAATGGTCTGGTCAAGATGAGAAAAAGAGCCTATAGTAGGTCATAGGCCAGACTCAGCCTTTGTAAGTTTATTGTAGGTCAAACTTGAGCCTTATAAAATCTAGCCTAGCCTATTTCCACCCTTAGTCAATAGCTAGTGTTTCATTAATATGATGAAACTATGAGAAGAAAAGTTGAAGTTATTCATTAAATAAATTTAATAATATAATATAGATAAATTGTACTCCATTTAATCCTTAATGTTATACTACCTCTGTCCCTTATTATAGGACCTTGGTTGACATAACACGCGAATTAAAAAAATTGTTAGCGCAACAATGAGGGAGGGTCGAGTTAGGGAGCATTGTTATTTCTGAGACATTTCGCTTGAGCAACACACCTTTGTGGGAGACACACCACTTCTCCACCTAAAACCTTAAGGTGGTATGTGAGTGAGTTCTCCCACTCATATATGTTCAAGTCACCACATACATTTTCAATGTGGGACTATTGTCCACTTCAACTACATGTATCCATTGATTTTATTCAACTACTTGTATCCATTGTCTCTCTTCAACTACAAGTAAGTATCTGTCGACTCTCTTCAACTACAAGTAAGTCGATCCCTTTCTCGAACCAAAGGCTCATGATACAATTTGTTAGCGCAACAATCGGGGGAGGGTCGAGTTCGGGGGCATTATTATTTCCGGGACATGTCGCTTGAGCAACACACATGATACAATTTGTTAGCGCAACAATCGGGGGAGGGTCGAGTTCGGGGGCATTATTATTTCCGGGACATGTCGCTTGAGCAACACACCTTTGTGAGAGACACACCACTTCTCCACCTAAAACCTTAAGGTGATAAGTGAGTGGATTCTCTCACTTATATATGCTCAAGTCACCACATTCATTTCCAATGTGGGACTATTATCCACACTCACACTTGCATTATTCTCAACAAAAATTAGGTATAATATTAAATTTGTTGACAAATTTATTATTTTCCATATTTGTCCTTTTATACATTTTCTTAGAATTTAATTTTGTCCGTGCTTTTAATTAAGTTTTGTTCTGGACTGAGTCGACGTCTGCTCAAATTCAGCCTAATCTAAAATAAGGCCCAATACAGCTCCTCGTCACCAAGCCAAGCATACGCCGCGCTGGTTCAACCTTGCAACTCCGTGAGCCCCTCGGACAGGACATAAACCGAGCTAGACAACCTAATCATATCATATGTGACGGTGTTATTTATTTATTTTTACAAATTATCATATCATCTGTGACGATGTTATTTATTCTTTCTTACAAATTATTAATATTCTATAAGTAATAGTATATGTACCTCCCCAATCATCAATATCATCATCCAGATAGATATAAAAGTACAGATTGCTATGATGTTGAGAATATTGAAGATATCATCATAAGTGAGTCCACTATCCAACGGGAGAGTTATCTCTTCTTTTTTACTAGTGGCTCGACTATCCAACGGGGGAGTTATTGGAGTTATAGAGCTCTCCAAACTGTTACCAGTAAAAAAGCGGAAGATCAAGTCGGCGATAGCTTTTAAGCGATCAAACTCGACGTCCATGAGACGGTCTTTCTCGGTTTCGGTGAGACGAGAGTACTCATCCTTCATAAGGTGGGCTATCTCGTCGTCGGTGAGGCGAGATATTTTGGATTTTGAGAGGGTGGAGAGTTTGCTTGCGATGTAGTTGAAAAATGCGCGAACAAATGGATACAAATAGGGGGTGGCAAAATGGGTTGCCCGCCCCGCCTTAAGCCTGCCAAAAAACGAGCGGGCAGACATGCCCGCCAAGTGAAATGGGCATAAAAATCATGTCCGTCCCGCCAAGATGGCGGGTTGGCGGGCGGCGGACTTGTCCGCCTATTTTTATTTTAATTTTTTTTAATAAGTTAATAGATTTTTTACCTTTTAATTAAATTTTTCACTTAATTTTTTAAACAATTTTTTACAAAACCAATGTTTTTAACAAATTTTACTTAAAAAAATATTACATATATTTATAAATAAATATATAAAATAAACCATCAAGAATTGGAATTACTAGAATAAACTAACTGAAAAAAAGGGAATTTTAGAGGAGGGGCGGACTTTGGCGGGCAGCGGACATTGGCGGGGCGGACTATGGCGGACGGCGGGTTTTGGCGTGGCGGACTTTGGCGAGCAGCGCGCCTAAAATCCTAACCCAACCCGCCATTTTTTGGCGGGTGCACGGGCCGCCCCAACGGGTCACGACTGTTTTGCGTCCCTTAGATACAATAGGGGGTTGGTGTTTGTGAGAGCGTGGGCGCCCGGGTCGAATTCTTCGTCGGCGCCATCGGTGGGAGGCTGAGAGGGCGTCTCAGGCATTTTGTGTGTTTGTGTATTCTAAGCTGCTTTGAACTATTTGACCCTAAAAAATGCTTTGATTTGGTTCAAAGGTACCAAAGAATTTGGCTTTAAAATAGATTAAATATTTGTAGGAGTATTTTGGTTTAGTTTTGAAATTTGTAATGGTAAAAACATTATTGTTTGTTAAGAAATTAAATATAAAAATTTGGATATGGAAACATATGCATAATTTTTTTTTTTATTATAATATTTTTTTGTGATGCTGAAAATGAACTTTCACAAATTTTTAATTCAATCAATAGCGAGTTTCGTTAATATGATGAAAATATAAGAAAAGTTGATATTATTGATTAAATAAATTTAGTAACATAGTAGAGCTGTCAAAATGGGCTAACCCACCAGGCCCAAAAAATTATAGGGTTTTGGCCTTAAAATTAGAGTCTATATTTTTCAGGGCCTTTTTAGCCCAGTCCTGAAAAGCCCGCTACCCATTAGGGCTTTCCCACATAGGCATTGGGTAGCCTATCAGGCCCACATAATTATAAAATTTAAAAAATTATATTAACATTTATATTATCTTACTACAAAATAGCATATTAATTTTTCTCACTTCACTAAATTTTATTTCTATTTTATTCAATATCTCTTTTAAATATTATACATTAATATAATCAACATTTTTCATCATATTATATTAATTTTTCTCTTATAATAAATATTCAAGTATTATTTTATACAATTTAGACATATATTGTATTTAAAAACACATTATAGTAATTATAAGAGATAATATAGGACTTAAAAATGTATTATGTTTTAAATAACATAATTTTTTATTTTATTTATAATAAATATTATGGAGTTTTTATTTTAATTTTTTTAAATAAAAAAGCTATTTAGGACCGAGTAGTCCTAAGTCCATCTAGGGCCGGACTCAGGTAGTAAATCTCGAGTTCATATTAAATATGGCTTTTTTGGCCAAACCCTAAAAAGTCAAGGGCCCGCTAAAACCGACATGTTTAAGATCGAGTAGCCCATATTGACAGCTCTACATCTACATAGTATACATAAATTGTATTGTTTAATCCTTAATGTTATATCAAATATATGTACATTGACTAAGATTACTAAATAATAACAGTATGTATATTAAGACTTCCTCTATATGTGTTAAAGCATTGACCATCTAATAATAATATGTATATTATGGCTTAGATTGGATTGTTATGTAAACTCTAAAATTGAAATGTTGCAGCTAGTTTTTCACAGTAAGAAAGTGTAAGTGTGAATTTACTGTGTTCATATCCGGATTTTTGTTTAGACGGTTTTCGACTATTTTCGGCTAGACGACTCAACGAAAAGAGTTGACGACAATCATGTGAGATTATCCTTCCACCAACAAGGTTTTGACATTTCCCTTATTTTAGTAGTAGTTTAGCCTGCACACAAAAATAACTAATTAACCTCAATATCAAAATTCTATATATGTAACCGATATCGCAGTATAAAATATTAACCGAAAATTGCGTCTAAAATCATATTTTGCCCATAAACTCTGCGTATGTACAAGATATATTCTAGGAAATCAATATACATTGTCATAAAATGTATAGTAAATAAATTTGATTACTCTAAAAGTAAAATTAGTTAAATTTAAATGCACTTGAATCAGGTGTAAAATATAACTAATTTTAAAATATCTTCTTAATAACTTTGCTTTTATTTGAAATTTAAAGTGACACATGTAGAAAATATTTGAGTCCGTACAAAATAATATTATATGGGAAAAATGTAACTACTGAATCAAAATATATATATTGGGTCAATAAAATTTCAATAAATTTTGTTTTCTAACGTCGTAGAAATCATATGAAACGGGAAAAATGAAAGTGCTGATCTAATTTTTTTTTTAAGCTAGGTTATATTGATAGAGTACTAGGGGTACTCCAACCTAGATACAAAAAGGAAAAGAAAATTTCTTCACCAACCTCCTAACCTTCCAGCCCACCCCTGGTGAATTTACAACACTACCCCTTGTTTCGGAAGTTCATTTCCGAAAAGCAACTTTTTTTTGAAAAAAAGGTGTTTTCGGAAATGTATCTCCGAAAACGTGTTTTTTTTAATATAAAATATTGATTTCGGAGATGCATCTCCGAAATAAAGTTACATTTTTAGAAAATGTGGTGTTTCGGAAGTTCATCTCCGAACGCACCCCCTGGAGGAATTCGGAAATGAACTTCCGAATTTATGTCTGGACAGAAGAAAAATGGAAAACAACAACGATTCGCTTTATTTAATCGGGTGAAGATTACAACGATAATATTACTGAAAATTAAAGTTACATATTGTTGAACACGGGTAGGTGGGGATGAGTCAACATTTTGATTACGTCGTCCGCCGATCTTTGAAGTTTCGCGTCCAACTCGATCGGGCCTTTCGAAGAAAATCGGTCGAACGTTGTCCACAAAACCGCTAAATCTTCGTCGTTCTTGATCTCAAAAGGTGTGAACTTAATGCCTCCCTCGTCGTTAAGCGATGGCGAGCGGTACTCGAGCTTGACAACCTTTCGATTCTCGGGATAGCGCAAAAGCGTGTTGAGCGACGGTATCAACTCCGCAAACGGCGTGTCGCGCGAGAAGCGAAATTGGAACGGCATCGGGTAGCCGGTTTCAAAGTAGACGAATGCTAGGTGGGGGTAGGTTTGTGTCATTTGTGTTTTGTGGTGTGAAGAGGATGAAGAAGAGTGTGTGGTATTTATAGACTTATTGGAGCATTGATAGCCCAACAAATCTTATCCTGCATCAGGGGACATTTCGGAAATGAACTTCCGAAAATAGGCTCCAGACATGTATATTTCGGAAGTTCATTTCCGAATTATGCAGAAACAGAGGCAAATTTCAAATTTTGTGCATTGCATTCAGTTTTGTGTTACCAATACCAAAAGCATTCAAAATAGGCATAAATTACACAAAGATGACATAAAACATACTTATATTATATATGTATTGAATCGGTCCGATTTTACATGATAAACAACAATACATACAAAAAAATGATCGTTACAAACAAAAACGATCCGGAACGAACTAAAATTCACCGAACCAATCGGTGGATCCTAAGTCCAAAATAGGCACGTTCTTCGACCGCTCTCTATTTTGCTCGCGCTCTTTGCTCATCATTTCTTCAAACTCCGCCATCCTCGAAACGAACGGATCCGGCCAAGTCCCCGCCTCATTTGAACGATGTGCCGTCCATTGACAAGAAGTAGCCGGTATAGGACAACCCGGTTTCAAAAACACTTGAACGAAGTGCCGCGATCGTAGATACCCGATGCATATGATGCGGCCCGACGCGTCCAACGGCGGTCGACTATGAAGTGGAAAGAAAGTCTCACTTAGTCCAAACCTCGTCAAATCGATACACACCATATCATATGCACTTGCTATTAAATGACCCATATCGGGGAATGACATCCACTTCGAAACCGGAGCGATACCGGTAAGTGATGGAACAAGTGCATCATGAATTTTTGCAAACTTTTCTTGATTTTCATATAGTCGGCCGTAGATGTCCCGATACGAAGTCAACTCCGCAATGAGTTCCCGTCGGACTAAAGTGTGATTATTTTCCCCTTTACCGAGCAAACCCGCAACGGCCCGATATCCACAATTGTCGTCGCCTCCAACATCAACGATATTATCGATATATTTGTGCATAAAAAGTGGCATCTCATCAATGTAGACAATTGGTGATTTTTTGATCGACGGTGTACGAGGTGGCTTCGAAATACGGACTCCTTTGTTACCACTACACTTAGACTTCGGTGTCTCACGAATTTCCGGGAACGATGCATCAACATGTTCAAAGTAGGAAGGAGATCGTTTTGTTGACGTGTCATCTTGTGTAATTTTGGACTTTTTCGGTGCACCTTTCGTTTTAACCGATTGAGATGGCGGTTTCAAATCGGTGGTCTCCGGAAATGCGATCTTTTGCAATTGTTCTTTTATGTGCATTTTTGTTGTGTCGTCCGCTTTAGCAAACTTCTCCATTATCACTTCCAACTCGTCGGAGATGGTGATTTTGGAGTCATTTTCTTTCGGCGGGTCAAAATCATCAAAAGGAAGTTTCTTCCAATGGTCGGCTACCTCATCCATGCGTATGGGTGAATTCAAATTTTTCTTTTTTGCAAGTATACAAGCACACAGAAGGCCGTATGTAGTTCTAATGGTGCACCCACATAATGAACTATCCGTCCCCGTGGTCTCCGACCGCTTAGCTTCATGAAACAAAAAATTCAAACCCGTTCGAGATATGTTGTAAATCAATTGGGAGAATAGAATTTGGCCCTTATACCGGTGTTCCATAACCGTCTTGCTCCGACCGAACGATGTTTGAATTTCATTGTGTTGATTTTCAAGCATTTGGTTCACGGTGTCCTATCCGCGACACAAATCTCCCTTGCTATCACCCAACCACCTCTTGAAGACCGCATGTGCGGATTCAACTCGGTTAGTCGTGGTGCAACCAAGATGTCTAACCCGATTTGTCCAAGCGCACACGACTTTTTCTCTAACTTTGTCAAGAATGGTGGATTCGACGTAATGACAAAAAGTCTTAATGGAACCACACAAAGACCTAAAGTGTACCAATTTCTCGGTATAATCCTCTTCGGAATATGCATCCAAAATTCCCCTCCATGCCGCCATTATCCTATCAACCACAACACCGGCTTTGACAACTTTACCATTTTCATCCGGCCTATCTTTTGTCCCAACCGCGGGTTTTAACTTGCTTCTCACGTTGCAAGTTATGTGATACCGGCAAAGTAAAGCGGTATATGTCGGGAAGACGGTATCGACCGCATTCATCAAAGCATTGTCCCGATCGGTGACAATGACGTTTGGCATAACCTCTTGATCAACTAACAAAGACTTGCAAATTCCCAAGGCCCACGTAAAGTTGTCTTCTTTTTCACACTCCAAAAAAGCAAACCCCACCGAATAGGTCTTGTCCGTCGAGGTCACACCGACGATCTCTAGAAGAGGAAGCCTATATTTGTTTGTCTTGTACGTCGAATCCATGACTAGAACGGTTGGAAATGTGTTGAATAATTTGATACTTTCGGGATGAGTCCAAAAAATATCACGCACCGTAACTTTATCCTCGGAGGTTCGGAAGCTTGAAACATATTTGTTATCGTCTAGTAGTTTCAAAAGTTGTTGCATTTCCGACCGAGGGCCCATATTCAATACTTTGAGATTGTGTCGTTCATTGTAAACTTGCTTGATATTTGAAACGCTATCCGGATTCTTACGCTTCAAATCGGCAAGTATGTTGCGAGGCGCCACTTTGACTATCGTTAGGTCCGATATCACATTCCTCTCTTCGCGGGACAAACGACACGCTATTGGATGCCCGTGTAACTTGACATCCAAGGCATGATTATGAATTCCACAAATTACGGTTAACCGCCACAAATCATCAACCCTTCGAGTAGCACGCAACTTAAACGGACACCCGCACTTCCTCGATCCCGTGTCCTCGTGTTTTAGCACCCGGTTTGATTGTACATAACTACCACCCCGTTCGCAATTCAAAACAACGAAAGCTTTCCGCCTACTATTTCCGTTGTCCGACCTTAAAATAACAATTCCAAATCCATGTTTGTGAGCTTCCTTCCGAACCCAATCAATCAATTGTTCGCGACTACCGAAGCTCCGATCATTTGTAAAATGTTGTCGAACATCGACCGAATCGATCATAGGAGTAACGTCAATAACCGGATCGTTATTAACGTTGACAATTTCCGGAACTATGCCTCCATCGTCTTGCACAATGTTGTCCGGATGCACCATACCTAACAAATGAAAAAATTATCAAAAGTTGGCCAAAACTGTTTTTTTTTTACTGCCAGGCCTGTTTTCGGAAGTTCATTTCCGAAATATGTTAGGTAATATATTTCGGAAATGAACTTCCGAACCATATCAGTTTTCAGCATAAATTTGTTGAATCAATGTAGTGAAATAGGGGATGAAATGAGTGATGTTTACCTGAAATTGATGCTTTCTATGCTCCCTCTAACGTGAGTCAATAAATTTTCGATTATGTAGTGAGTCAATAAATTTTTTAAATAAATTCTACTTTCTCATATCTTGGAAATTATATGAAACGAGAAAATAAAACTACTGATCCAACTATGAATTATTGTTGTTTATATTTCGTCTTCTACATATATTAATATTTCAATTTAAGTTTACTATTATTCTTAAGTTTTTTTCTTCTATTTTTAACTTCTTATTTTTATTACAGTGTGCAAACAAATGTGCATTCAAAGTTATGTCCGCCCTAAAATGTATTTCGTGCGCATCCACAGATTTCTTACTAGTTTTCTGTAAGTGTTAAAAAAATTATTGATTACTTGAAGAAGCTACACCAAGAACAATTTTTCTGATCTGAGTTTCGCAATGATGGTTCTGTATAAAAAAGTATTTCCCGTTATTCCATGGCCATATATAAAGTATAGTCCACTTATATTAGTCTTTACAGCATTTAAAACATGATTGTATATATCAATTTGTTGGTCATTAAGCAATAGATGACATCTATCATGTTCTTGTGTTAGCTCATCAATATTATAATTTAGCTCTTCTAGAATAAGTCGATTATCCATGGCTTTTAAGGCTGCATTGTTTGGTAACGGCATTCTAGGAAAACTATAAAGGTATTTTCCATTTCTTGCCAAAATCTTGTCAATATAAAACTAATAATATGATTGAATTTGTTCATCAATAAGTTGCAACCCAAGATGTTGAAATAATTTTCTTTTCTTGTAGAGAACATCATCAGATAATATTTTCCAATTATTTTCCCATATTTGGCTTATATTTGTTACTTCTCTATAGAGTATGATAATTACAAATAAATCTTGTAATTGAGGAAGAAGATTCAGATATCAATTTTGTTTTCTCGTGTGCTTGATGTTTGGCTTTTGTTTTAGTGTATTTGATTAAATTAATTGATTAATGCGAATTATTATGGTGATGGAATAATAATTGAGTTAATTATATGATTATATGTTGTGCATGTGATTGTAAATGTTGTATCGAGGTGTGTAGTTCAAAGTGGAAACTACTCTGAGTGTCTTATGGCATGTCGTATATGGTTAGAAGTTGAACTATAAGTGTTGTTGCATTGTTTATACGTCATGCATCATACATGTTATTGTTGAAAGAGGCGGGTCACGAGTTCAGAAGTGGAGACCAGTCATAAGTCAGAGATTCATAAGTGGGGACTCGGTTCGAATGAGGAACCATTATTGAGTGTATGATATCAGTAGTAAGCCTATGATGTCTAAATTGATACCACGTGCATTGAGTCAAGTTGTGAGTCATGTTGTATACATAAAGGCATTATGAATTGATTATGTTTGTTGTATTATTGATTTTGTATTGGATGATTGTGATGAATAGGTTATCCTTGCATTCTTTTACATCGTTAATATATTTGAGTGTATTCTCACCCCTTTGTTGTTTGTTTTGTGTTGTTATGTACAATATTGTACATATAATCATGATGAGTAAGTATTATGAAGCTCTCTTTGTTTTCTTTATTGTTTTATGTTGTTTCGTTGAATTATTGCTCTGATCTATAACATCTGGGAATAGGTCATTTAATTGTTTGAGTTAATGTTTGGATTATGTTATTTTAAGTAAGTATTTAGGTTTGAAGAGATAAATTGAAGTATCTGTTGTTTATTGAATTCTGCTGTGAGTTTTTGAAATCAATTGGAAAGAATATGCATGTTTTGTTTCAGTGACATGTTAAATTGAGCATTTAATTTTTTAAATTAAGAGTCGGAATTTTAGGGTGTTACATAGTTGGTATCAAAGCAGGTCGATCCATCCAGCCAAGCTTTTGTGATTTTATTTGTTCCATAGTATGTGATACGTGTATAAACATTGTCAGTGCATGCTTCTCCTAATGGTTGTTTGTTGATGTCAGAGAAATGGATGGAGGTAGAAACGATGAAGTGATTGAAGATTCTCTAGGAGCCTTGGCTCAAGTGATGGCTCAAGCGAATGAGGCGTTGTAGGTAAATTAGAATAACAATCAGGACAATCAAAATGGTGGAGATGATTTATTTCATGGGCTGAGTAAGTTTTAGAGGAATAATCCGCCTACTTTCAAGGGAAGGTTCGATCCTAAAGGTGCTCAGAGTTGGTTGCAAGAGATTGAAAAGATCTTTTGGGTTATGGTTTGCACTAATGAGCAGAAGGTTTTGGTTGGGACACATACATTATCTTAGCAGGTTGAGTATTTATGGGATAATACTCGTCAGAGACTGGAAGCGGCAGATACTGAGATCACTTGGGAAAACCTCAAGAAAGCTGGTCAAATTTTGTCCTCACTACAATAGTGTGGAAGCTGAAGGGTTGAAGTGTGTGAGGTTTGAGAATGACTTACGTTTGAGATCAAGGAGGAAAAGATCCTGAAGAGAAAAAGTATACTAGACGGGAGATACTTGTGATAGTCATGTTACATGAACTAGTATTCCACATGATTATAGTGCTTCTTAAAAAAATATTATTCTACTAAACCGCCCGCATTTAGTGGTGATTCAACTCATTTTGAATGATGGAAGAGCAAAATATACACATACATAATTGGGCTTAATGATGAGCTATGGGATATCCTTGAGGATGACATTGATATTCAAGTAAATCGTGTAGAATGGTTACTGATAGAAAATTTCTCACACTAGCTCAAAAGAAAGTGTACAGAAAACACCACAAAGTAAGATATTAAATTTAGAAGAAATAATATTCTTGTGTATTCTGTTATGAGGTCACTGGACCTATATATATATATATATATATATATATATATATATACATCAGCTTGCAGGCTGTTTTAGGAAATATGGACAGCTAGTTCTAAGGAAACAAATCCTTGTGATTATGGGATTGATCCTAAATAAATAAACCTAGTAATTAGCAAGATACAGCTGTTACAGAATTACTACAAATATAAACCTTCCTAAAATACACAAAGACAATCATTGTTTTGACACTCCCCCTCAAGCTGGTGAATAAGTGTTTTCCATTCCCAGCTTGGATATAATTCTTTCAAAGTTAATACAGCTTAGCCCCTTGGTGAGTATGTCTGCAAGTTGATTCTGAGTGGATACATATGGTGTGCAAATCATGCCACTGTCAAGTTTTTCCTTGATAAAGTGCCTGTCAACCTCGATATGTTTAGTTCTATCATGTTGCACCGGGTTGTGGGCTATACTAATTGTAGATTTGTTGTCACAATATAACCTCATAGGTTCATCCCATCTTATCTTCAAGTCTTCCAATATAATCTTCAGCCATAGAAGTTCACATATTCCTTGGGCCATTGCTCGAAATTCTGCTTCGGCGCTCGATCTAGCTACTACACTCTGCTTTTTGCTCTTCCAAGTCACGAGGTTTCCACCAAGGAAGGTGCAGTATCCAGTAGTTGATCTTCTATCTACCACTGACCCTGCATAGTCTGCATCCGTATATGCTTCAAGACTTACACTCTTGTTTCGTTTGAACAAAATCCCTCTTCCTGGGGTCCCTTTCAAATACTGGAAAATTGTAAGAGCAGCTTGTAAATGTGCTTCTTTTGGTTGGTGCATAAACTGGCTGACTAGACTTACAGCAAAAGCAATGTCTGGTCTAGAGTGAGATAAGTAAATAAGTTTTCCCACAAGTTTTTGATACATTTCCTTGTCCACGACAATATCCTCCTCCGCACTTCCCAACTTTATATTTGAGTCAACTGGGGTACTTGCTGGTCTGCAGGTTGTCTTACTTGTTTCTTTAAGCAAGTCTGTAATATACTTTTGTTGAGATATGAAGATTCCTTTCTTGGAATGAGCCACTTCAATTCCCAAAAAATATTTAAGTCTCCCTGATGTCTTGATCTCAAATTCCTTGGCAAGGCATTCACTTAACACTTGCTGCTCCTTTTTGTCATCCCCACTTACTACAATATCATCTACATACACCAATAAAATTGTTACCCCCCTGAAACTGAATGTTTGATAAATAATGTATGATCCCCTTGGCTCTGTTTGTAGCCCAGACCTGTCATAACTTTGGCGAACCTTCCAAACCACGCTCTTGGGGATTGTTTCAGCCCATATAGAGCCTTTTTTAACTTACAAACAGTTCCAACAACCATATGTCCATTGTAACCAGGGGCAACTCCATGTATATTTCTTCTTCATGGTCTCCATATAAAAAAGCATTCTTCACATCAAACTGTTGCAGGTCCCACTCATGATTTGCTGCTAATGACAATGTTACTCTGACCGTGTTCATCTTAGCAACCGGGGAAAATGTCTCCAAGTAATCAATTCCATGGGTTTAAGTGAAGCCTTTGGCCACTAATCTTGCCTTGTAACGTTCAATGGTCCCATCAGCCCTGTACTTTACTGTATATACCCACTTGCATCCTACTGGTTTTTTTCCAGTGGGTAGGGTGACAAGTTCCCAGGTCCTATTCTTGCTTAACGCCTCCATTTCCACATCCATGGCTTGTTTCCATTTCCTGTCAGATAATGCTTTAGATACAGAGGAAGGTGTGTGTGTGGAGTTGAGGTTTGTGAGGAAGGTTTTATGGGTAGGTGAGAATTTTTCAAAGGATAAGAAATTTGATAGTGGGTAAAGTGGTTGTTGGGTGCATGTTCTAGTTCCCTTTCTAAGGGCAATGGGTAGGTCTAGATTTTGGTCCACTTGCGCTTCTAAATTTTCCAAATTTTTGGAAACAAACTCATTATAATCATTGGAGTTTATAGGATTCGAAAGTGTTACCTCATGCAGTGATGATGGGCTGGACTCTTGGACATTGCCAGATTCTAGAATGGCCTTTTCTCTCCTTGAATATACCAGATTTTCCCCAAATTTCCCACCATTAGGTGCAGGTTCAGGTGTAGGTTCTGGTGCAGGTCTTACTGTTGGTTCTACTGTTGTTTCAAGTGCAGGTCCTGCTGTTGGTTCAAGTGCAGGTCCTGCTGTTGGTTCAACTTCAGGGACATCAGTGCCATTTGTCTTAATTTCTGGTCCAAATGCCATATTTGGAAGCATGAGAGTCTCATCTTCCTCTCTTACATTCTCCCCCTGAAGATGAGGCTGCTTGAAGTAGCTCTCTCGTTCATTGAAGATAACATCTCTTGACACATAGAATTTTTTTGATTGGGGGTGAAAACATTTGTATCCCTTTTGTGTGGTAGAGTACCCTAAGAACACACATTTGACAACCCTAGGGTCTAATTTTCTCCTTTCATTACTATGAACATGTACAAGGGATACACACCCAATTATTCTAGGTTGGAGTTTATTTGTGGGATCCAAGTGTGGGTAGAATGAGGTTAGGACTTCCATGGTACTTTTTGAGTCTAAGATTTTAGTGGGTAACCTATTGATTATATAGGTGGCATTAAGAAGGGCTTCCCCCCCAAAATCTCTTAGGAACATGGTTTTGAAAAAGTAGAGCTCTGGTTTGATCTAATATGTGCCCATTTTTTCTTTCTGCATTCCCATTCTGTTGGGGTGTGTTCACACATGAGGACTCATGGATTATCCCTTCCTTTTGGCAAAAGGAATTTAGTTCAAGGTTAAAATAATCCTTGGCATTATCAGATCTAATTCTTTTGATACCGACCCCAAATTGATTTTTAATCATTGAGACAAACTGGAAAAACACAGAGCTAACTTCAGATTTTTGTTTTAATAGAAAAACACAAGTCACCCGGGTACAATCATCTATAAAGGTTAAAAACCATTTAGCACCTGAGATATTAGGAACATGAGAAGGACCCCATACATCAGTGTGAACAAGAAAAAAAGGGAAAGGACTCACTTTATTGCTAATGGGAAAAGGTACACGTTTGTGTTTAGCAAGGTCACACACATCGCAATGGAGACTCTCCACATTTAAATTTTTAAACAAGAAAGGAAAAAGCACTTTTACAACTCGAAATGAAGGGTGTCCTAGCCGACAATGGTATAATTGAACTTTCTCTTTGTTGGTCATGGTGGATTCAGATATGAGAGAGCAACTATTGGTAGGCTGATTAGGATCTTCCATGAAGTATAGGCCATTCCATTCTCTAGCATGTCCAATCGTCCTCCCCGAGTTCTTGTCCTGCAGTATACAAGAGTTGTTATGAAAAACAGCATTACATGAGAGATCTTTTGTGAGTTTTTGTATAGAAATCAGATTGGTGGACAATTTAGGGACATGACGAACAATTTTTAATGTTATAGATGGGTTTATTTGGACCTCTCCTTGTCCTGCTGCAGTCATAAGGGTTCCATCTGCTGTGGAAATTTTCTTATTGCTAGGACATGGGGAATATGTGGAGAAATATTTGGGTAGAGGGGTCATATGGTCAGTGGCTCCAGAGTCTAATATCCAGTAATGTGTAAATGGTGTATCTGAAACACTAAGTCCAAAAGAAAGTGGAAACTTACCAGAATATGTTAAGGAGCATGTACCTGTGGGCTTCTCCAATTTGCTAAGGAAGGATCTTACTCGTTCTATCTCTTCATGATTCAGCTGGCCAAATCCTTCACTCTGTCCATGACTGATTTGTGCTTGCCCTTGTCCTCCTTTTTTGGGAGGGCCTCCTTTCGGCCCCTGTAATACGGTGAACTGACTTTTTATAATCGAAATGTCGCGGTTAAGCAAGAGTCGCCACCGACTTTTATTTTATCCAAACCAGTTAGAAAGGCTAAAAGAAACAGAAAAAAACCTTTTAAAGAAATCTAAGTTCGGGGGGTAACTTATGCAAAGGGAAGGTGTAATGCACCCTTTGCATCCATGGTTTTCCATGGGCTCTTAATTGCTTTGCTTGCTCGTTTTCAGAAAATGTAGATGAAAGAGGAAAAAATGGACTTTAGCTCGTAAATGAGCGTAGCCAGTTTTTTTGAAGAATTTTGAGAAAGAATATAGAAAATAGAGCATGGCAAGGCAATTAGGGGCAATTACCTTAAACTCAGATGATAGGTCTCTTTTTAGCTTTTCAGAATGAAAGGGTCTATCCTTGCCATAAGAGGGCAGGAAGCCTTTCGTTTGGAGGTAGAAGGGTCATCGAAATATCCTTCGCCATGAGACTGACCCATGCCATAGAGAGGCAGGTAGTCTAAGGGGAAGGATCAGAATAGCCTTTCGTAGGCAGCCAGAAGATACCTCAGCCTTTTCCGTAGGCAACTTTCGAGGGTCGAGGTCATGTTAGTGTATCGAAGGCAGCATCATTAGGGACCATGACCTTTAATCGAGGCAACATGGCTGAGGTATCCTCGTATTCGAGGGACATGGCTATTCTGCAAAAAAAACACGAGGCAACAGGCAACAAGGCAACAAGCAACAAGGCAACAAGGCAACAGAGAGGTTACCCAAAAGTGTGCGTGTGTGCATAAATCACGTGATCATATTCGAATATATTATCTTGTAAAATTAGTGATTCTATGTTCAATTCAAAGGTTGCACTCCCTAGGATTACTAACCACGCATTTAAATAATATAACCAAAACAGATATGGGGGAGGGAAATTGTAACCAGCGGATCCCTTAATAGGGTTTGACATAAGTAATAAAAAACAGAAGAATAAAAGGTTAGAGTTTTAGGGTTACCGATACTCGTGGCTTTGGCAATTTGACAAATCCTGGAAAAGGCAAACAAAATAGGGTGAGTGCATTTATCAGTTCGAAGGCGAACACAGTTAACCCTAAAAATAAGGACATAATGAATTTAAAATAATAAAATAAACAAAATTACTTAGCTTGATTTGATCTGATATGGTTAGCGGGAAGCCCTCGGGGTTAACCCTGAAAAATGGCAAAGCAAATAATAGAGAAAGGTGAATGTATGCACAGTTCAGAAATATAAGGGCAAACCCTAAAATCAAAAGGAAACGAAACAGACTTTTAAAATAAAATAAATTAAATACTTAGCTTTGTGAAGGGCGTGGTGTCATACCCCAAAATTTACCCGATATAATCCACATCTTCTAATTTATTAAGGGTGTTAAAAATTAAGAGCCATAGGGTTTAATATACCTATTATTAAACTCGACCTCTTATAAAATTCCCTTATAAATTGGATGAAATAAAAATAGGGGTTTGAATAGCAAGTATTTTTGGGATCCAAATAATGGACCCAATTATTACAAAAAAAAAAAAAAAAAGTTCTATCATCTTTGGGATATTATTTGTATTTCACTAACACTTTGTTTTTTCTATTATTACTATTATTAATTTTATTATTAGTTAGTATTCATTTTTTTAATTTTATTAACTAATTATTGTTGATTTTTTAGGATTATCATTAGTTTTTATAATTATTAACTATTATTATTATTAATTTTAATAGAATTATTTTTGTTATTAGTTTCAATCATTATTTACTCTCATTTTATTTACTATTATAACTATTATTATTAATTATTATTATTAGTAGGTTGTTAAAATAAAATAAAATAAAATAAAAACCAAGAAAGGTCAATTTTTGAGTAGGCGTGAGAATTGGAAGGAGAAGATTGCTTGAGTAAAATAGGAAAAACAAGATTGGAAAAGTTTACCATTGATTTGCAATCAAGTTGAATTTCTTGATTCAAATGGATTTTGTGCTAAACTAAATAACCTGATGCAATCATATATATACCAATAAACAATTGCAAACAAGGGGTGGCCGCTGGAGAAGGGCCTCCAAAAGAGAAAAAACCGAAAAAAATTCAAGGAAAAAAAAGGAGATCGAGTTCAAGATTTGAGGTTGATTCAAGGCGTCCCATGGATCCAAGCACGTTCCTGGGGGCACTATTGATCGATCCCCAATCTCGATCGAAGCCAACGCATCCTAAATCACGTCCCATAGAACACGGTTTGAACTTGGTTTCTTGGAATTCTGTTCGTGGTGATGTAGACATTTTCAAGTGAATTTGATTATATATTTGCATTTAAATCGATGTTTCTATGTAGTATGGACGATTAATTGCGTTTTGGTGCGTGTTTGAACAATCCACCATTGTTAGGGCTTGAAAGCTCTAATTTGGGGATAGTGAGTTAAAGTGAAAATTAACCAAAAAGAAGGCTTCCATTGGTTTCGTGGTGTTGTGTACATTGGATCTGAGTTATTATCTGGTGTTTATTAACCATAGTTTGCAGGTTTGAATATGGAAGTGCTATAGCCACGCACAATAATCGTTGCTAAAGGTCCGTATATTCTGAAAAATACAAGTTGAAGATGACACAGTGCTGGGCGCGAAGACTGGTTTCGTTTGGATTTCCATGACGATATTTTATTATATATTTATTCTGTTTCATGTTAGTGCCAACAAAGTGGTCCGGTCCTGTTGGCAAGAGTTGTATGTTCATGACAACCAAGACACGAGTTCGATCCTTCCCTGGGCTTGTTTTGTTGTTTTCTCTCTATTTTCTTGGATAAAACTTGCAGATCTAGAGTGTGTGGAGCGCGCGTCCTCATCAAGGGCTGTCACGTACTCACCATTGGATCTCCACGAAGACAGATCTGAAGGCCTGTTGTTGCTCCCCCATTGTGGACCTTCAAAGACCAAGCAATACTGGATTGCAACGCTTCCACCGGATCCAGTGTATGCCGTCAATAAACCCCTACGATACACCTTCGGATATAAGCCACTAGATCAACTGCAAAGCCACATCCAAGGGATCAAAACACAGTTCCACCGTAAACCATCAAGGCTTCAATACATAGGATAACTGCCAGGTTTTTCATATTAATATTTGCATTTCTTTTATTATTTATTTAGAACAAATGTTAGATAATTGGGTAAATGAATTAATTTATAAATTAGGGTTAGGAAATTAGAATTAGGAGTAGGTTTAGGATTATAATATTACCCCCGATTATTCGATTATTTCGATTGTTCGACTTAATTGATTTTAATTGATTTAATTAAATTATAAAACTCACAAAAACCCTATAAAGGTTTATAATCTTAGGGTTCGCCCAATCCCATTGGCCACTTGGCCGAAGTCTTTGGATTTAATTTGTTACTCGTTCCGACTAAACCTATTGGTCGCAATGATTAACAATCGATTAATTTAATTAATCAAATCCTATAAATTAAAATACACATTATTTTGCTAAATGGTTTTAACCATCTTATTGGTTATGATGATTAGCATATCTCCCCTTATCAATTCGTTATTATTTGTAATCGAAACTATCGGTTATGAGGGATAACGATAAATTAATAATTATATTAAAATACATCAATTTGCTAAAAGTGATAATCGAATCAATCGATTAGAATTGCCAGCAATCCTTTACTAATCTGTTAACTATGGTGATCGAATCTATTGATCATTGCGGTTAATGGTAACAAATTAAAATCAGGGTTGTACGCCCAAACATCTAAAACACACTAAACCACGTAACTACAGATTTTCATCTTTTCAATACTGCGATGTTCATAACTACGATAAGGTAATTCAAAATACCTTCGAACTTCGCATTTCAAAACAATTTCAAATCAACTTCAAATACACTTCATAATCAGATTCTAAGGCGTACAATCCTGTGCCCGAACTACGTTG
The DNA here is from genome assembly GCF_029867415.1 of Vicia villosa. Classification (NCBI taxonomy): domain Eukaryota; kingdom Viridiplantae; phylum Streptophyta; class Magnoliopsida; order Fabales; family Fabaceae; genus Vicia; species Vicia villosa. The sequence goes on along the minus strand of NC_081181.1, from coordinate 59,169,797 downwards.
ACTCTGATTCTCCCTAAGGAGATACGTAGGCACTTGGCAACAAGGCGAGTCCCCCTCCCTAAAATCTCAATTTTCCCCTTCCCAAAAATCTCAATTTTCCCCCCTTCTCATTTCCTTAGCTATTAACCTCTGTAATTTTGCTATAAACCTTACCTTAATACTCTTAGCCATAAAACTGTTACCTTAGATTCAAAGCCATAGGAAAGGGTTGAGGGTGCCTAACACCTTCCCTCGACCTGAATATAGTATCTTACCCTGATCTCTATACTACGTAGGGTTTCCTATTCGCCCTTCAGAATAGGTGGCGACTCTCTAAGCTATAAATTTTTAGGCAGGTTGCTACAGCTGGCGACTCTGCTGGGGACACTTAAATGGTGAATACTATGCTCCTATAGGTTTTAGGTTTTGGCAGGGTTTAGGTTTTTGGCAAACTATTTAGGTTTTCGACAACTTTTTAGGGTTTGGCTAATTCGCCTTTTTTTAGGGTTTGTAATAATTTTTTATTAAAATTTTTTTATTTGTTTTTTATCTAAAAAATATCTAATTGTTTATAATATATTTATATTTAATTGCCTAATTGTTATATTTTTATATACTCTGCTGGCATTATGTAATGTTAAAACCCTAAGTGTGGGAGTTAACTTTGAGATCAATAGGGGAGTACGAATCTCCTACGAGTCTCATTGATAACTCCACTCGGAGTGGGTTGAGTATTCGGAAATGTCCAAAACGAGGCTTGACTTTGTTGAGGGCAGGACTGGATACTTGGCTGATCTCTCCGAGAACCTACCCCAAAAATTCGAACCTCATGGATAAAACGAGTTGTTCTAAAATCCGAAGAGACAAAAAGTCTCGAGGCTACGAACGACCCCATGAGACCTTCTAGAACACTCCCACAAAAAGGTTGGCTCCCTAGAGCCCCCTACGTCGAACCTATGAACTTAGGACTTTCGTACTCTTGTGCTTGCTATATGTTTGCAGTTTATATACTTCGAATATCTATGTGTTTCGATTTTTGCAGGTATCCCTACGTGGTCCCTAGCCTGTAGGGACTCTAATTTCTAAAAGACCGTGTCTTTCCCACGGAAGACATCACCATCTATGCATCCCCTAGTCTGTGGGAATTTTATTTTTATATCCTTGTATTCTTACAACTACGCGTCCTTCCCACGAAGGACATTTCCATTAACGCACGTCAATTGGCCTCTCGATGGCCATGCGATTCGGTGATTGTCGTGAACGGTCACCCCGTGCTTGCTACTACGTACTCCCTAGCATACAGGGATTTTCTGTTACATCCACGTGTTTCCACAATGACGCGTCCTTCCCCGAAGGACAACTTCACTAGCATGCGTTCGATTGGCCTCTCGATGGCTATGAAATCTAGTGACTGTCCTGAACGGTCACTCCATGCTTATTCCCGCGCACCCTCTAACTTGTAGAGTTTTGGATCTCCATTTACACATCACATCCCTAGCCTGTAGGGATTTCTCTTCGTCCATATCGTCCTTAGATAGGTTGTGTTCCACATAGAGAACCTTCCCACGAGGGACAAATTCATTGGTACACGTCAATTGGCTTCTCGATGGCCATGAGATTGAGTAACTGTCTTGAACAGTCACTAGCCTCTATCTTCTACATACTCCCGAATCTAAGGGATTTCCCTTAGCGCGTCATAACATTTACCCTGTAAAGATTCCAAGAGGGTCTAATGTCGCCTCTAAGGCTATCCCTATGATCATATGTTACACGTCTGCATACACGGAGTTACAATACAAGGAGTCTCTCGCTTACGCGTGCATTGGCATTTTCATGCATTCATACATGCTCATTTGCATTTCCATCTTCACCCGCATCCATACTCACCGTGCTAGCCGGTTTCCTGAAACTCATGAAAAAAATCAAAGGATCGTAGACTATGGAGCAAGGAGAATAAAAGATCTTAGTCTCGCTAAAGAAAAAGATGCCTCTCGCCATGCCAGCCGCATGTCCATGCCTTGTCATAACATGATTATGAATACAATAAAGGTTGTCATCGAGCAATGATTAGTTCAACAAAGAGTTCCCTCATAGATATACTCAAGATGTATCTAGTCATAAAGGGGTTCATCTTAGAACATATCAAACTTTCAAGGACGCTCTACGATAACCTGGGGTAAGGGTCAGTCCAATTGGGGCAATACCCTGAGCAAAGGTGCATGACTCCGATGGAGGGAATGCGACATATGTCAACCCCATACCAAAGGAAAAAGGGTTATAGGTGATACTATCCTTGGGAAAAGCAAAAGAGGTTCAGTCAAAGGAAGCTCATGAAGTTCCGATACGACGAAAACCCACCGCTGACGGTTTATTCTCTACAGGTTTGACATGTCCAAAGAAGAATTCGAGGTTACCCTTTTACTTCTACAATTCTAAAGAGCTAAGGAGTAAAACAAGATCAGTGGATCTACAAAGGAGATTATTCCTAGGATCAATAGGTGTTTACCGTGCTCACAATTTCAACTCTACAATTGCTAAGTGTCGCTCAGGATAAAAGTTGTACCTTCGGATTAGCAATTCTAATGGGATGACCATGCAGGTTTTGGAATCAATTCATTCATTTCATTCACTCACTACTATGACTTTCCAGTCACACACTCCTATTTTTAGGGTTATTAACAAACTTGAGGGAGAATGACGATTACAAATAACTAAGTCCAGCTAAATATATGCTTTCAAGGTAAGACCGAGCCGAGGATGTACAGGCATTGTTTCCATTCCCAAACAGTGGAGATATAAGGATGTTAATCCCTCGTCACCCCCTCGAGCCCGGAGTTGGAGTTTTCTTCTACTTTTTAAATAAACCTTAATTTCAACCAGGGGCAGGGTAGATTTCAATTAATTCAATGGTGTATTTTGGTTGTCAAGAGAATCACTCAATCCAAGCAAAGGATCAAGCAAAGCAAAGGTTCAAGCATATTTTCTTCCTCGCATTCATCCAAGATTGAGGAAGCAATGGAGGTAACATTTACAACACCTTCTTCCTCATTACATCATTCAAGATCGAGGAAGTATCAAAGGCGAAGCTTACAGATCAAAATCAACATAGCAGTCACAACATGCAATATCCAAGAATCAAAAATCAAAAGAGCATTCAAAAGAAAAAACGCCCGCTAAGTCAGAATGGAAAATTCCATAAAAGAAGCCAAAAACGACTTAGGCAAAATTAGGGCATCCCGATGGATCGAATTCAAAAGAATTGGTTCATGCAAAAATAAGGGATAAAAACAAAACAATGGCGAAATACAAAGGATAATCATGTGACTGCCAAATTATCAAAACTTCGCATCAATGCTTGGATCTTTACAACGCTTTTCATCGGTGCTTGGATCTCTACAAAGGCCTCTGCGCAACATCAAAACTGATTCTCTTACAAACAAAGCACATCCATTGGATTAAACGAATTCTTAGGATCTGGAGAACATCAAGGAGAAAGGGGTGGGTTAAATACATTTTGAGCCTTATATCCGTTGTTTCTTAAACCTGGAACCAAGCCAAGTTACAACCTTCAAAAGTCCTAATTGAGGCAAGGTTAACTACAAAAGCATATTAAGCAAGATTTTGTTATACTGACTCCTATGTTTATTAAAACTACTTCTAATCACTATGCTTCTCCAAGCATTCTTTTCAAAACCATTCAGTCCTAATTCATAACGGACTTCGATTTCAAAACTTGCATACGCATTCCATTGGAGCTACTTCTCAAAAAGTAGAACACCATCTACGAGTATACACTTAGCATCGAGGAAATCTCGAAATGGGTTAATCAAAGGTGATCATTTCTAATAAAGACCCTGGAGTCGGGGGAACCACATCTAGGGGGTTCTCCTAAACAGGGGCAAAAAATTTAAGGAGCACAGGGGCATACAATCGAACATCCTATTAACTAGGGGCAGTCTTCCTAAGGTTCAATCGACTTGGGGCACATCTCAAAGCAATCTCAAACAGGGGCATGTCAGACATGGGAAGAATTCAAATTCAAAGGATAGAACACTATGGATAACCTTCCATGACCTGGAGATCAGGGGCACACCCTTCAATCTAAACATCGAAGCATATGACAAGGCTATTCCCTGGGGCACTTCCTTCATAAGCATACTGGGGCAATGGATATCAAATCCGCAAGACACACAACAAAAGGGAAAAAGGCGTTCTCGCACTTTACAACATCTAACAAATCTTTCTCCTAACTACGATCTTCCAAGCTCAAACAAAACAGGTATTGGGAAATCGCGCTAGCATCACACCCCATCTTAACAAACAGACCTGCAACTCCAGCGAACTATATACGCTTTGGTTATTAATAACCTATCATTGGAGCATCATACAAATACATACAAATCATGCATTACATACATTGGCTAATACATTACACCACACCTTTTTATGCAGTCTTCTTTAAGACAAATCCTACGATCCTTTCTAGGAACCTTTTCAAGTAGTCTTTTCTAAGGCGTTCATCATCCTTTCTAGGAACCTCTTCAAGCAGTCTTATTTAAGACAATCATAGTCATTTCCAAGGACCTTTTCAGGTAGTCTTCTTCAAGACATTTCTTTTTCTAAGTACCTTTTCAGGTAGTCTTCTTCGAGACATTCTTGTCCTAAGTACCTTTTCAGGTAGTCTTCTTCAAGACATTCCTTTTCTAAGCACCTTTGGAGGTAGACTTCTTCGAGACATTCTTGTCATAAGTACCTTTTGAGGTAGTCTCCTTCAAGACATTCTTTCTCTAAGTACCTTTTAAGGTAGTCCTCTTCGAGACATTCTTGTTCTAAGTACCTTTTCAGGTAGTCTTTTTCAAAACGATTTGACATCCTTTTCAGTCTTCTTTAAGACATTCTACGAACCTTTTTGGATGGTCTTTTTAAAGACATTCCTCATTCTTTGCTAAGAACCTTTTTAGATAGTCTTCTTTAAGACAAATGTTCATACCCATGCCAGAAACCTTTCCAGGTAGTCTTATAGAAGACATTACTTCGTTCCACTCAACATATGCATGAGCATAAGCATTATCCCGTACATCAAAACATCCAAGTCATCACTCTGGTACTAAACCATACCATCCACCTACTTTCCGGTAACCTTACCGATGCCAGTAACCTTACTGAGATGTTCTTTCCAATCACCTGATTGACGTTTTCCGGTAACCTTACCGATGTCAGTAACCTTACTGAGATATTCTTCCCAATCACCTGATCGATGCTTTCCGGTAACCTTACCGATGCCAGTAACCTTACTGAGACATTCTTCCCAATCACCTGATTGATGTTTTCCGGTAACCTTACCGATGACAGTAACCTCACTGTTGGTGTATTTCCAATCATATGATTGATGTATTCCGGTAACCTTACCGATGATAGCAACCTTGTTGTTCATTTCACTTATAAAACATATACATACGCATTAGCATGCATACCATCTAGTGCATTCAAATCCTTACAAAGTCCAGTTCTCGTCCTGGCAAATCATTACAAAGTCCAGTTCTCGGCCTGGCAAATCATTACAAAGTCCAGTTCTTGTCCTGGCAAATCCTTGCAAAATCCAATTCTCGTTTGGTAGTCAGTTCCCGTCTGACTGGTACATCAAAATCCAGTTCCCGTCTGGTAGTCAGTTCCCGTCTGACTGGTGCATGAAAATCCAATTCTCGTTTGGTAGTCAGTTCCCGTCTGACTGGTACATCAAAATCCAGTTCCCGTCTGGTAGTCAGTTCCCGTCTGACTGGTGCATGAAAATCCAATTCTCGTTTGGTAGTCAGTTCCCGTCTGACTGTGACAACAGCCCAGTTTCCGACCCTCGGGTCGTGAACATTTAACATGCTATTTTCTCCGACCCGCGAGTCGTGAGTCTCCAAACAAGTGAATTCTTTCACGCAGGTAAGTTTGCTAGAGCTATAGCAAATAATTCATATTGGTGCAGGCAACTTGTCCGAACCAGGGCAAAGGACTCCTATTGGTGCAGGTGAAATTTGTCCAAACCAGGACAAATGATCCAAATGGTGCAGGTGAAGTTGCTATAAGCATAGCAAATTAACCTAAATGGTGCAGGTGAAGTTGCTATGAGCATAGCAAATTATCCTAAATGGTGCAGGTGAAGTTGCTATAAGCATAGCAAATTATCCTAAATGGTGCAGGTGAAGTTGCTATAAGCATAGAAAATTATCCTAAATGGTGCAGGTGAAGTTGCTATAAGCATAGCAAACTAACCTAAACGGTGCAGGTGAATTCGCGATAACCCTCGCGAAGGATCCTATTGGTGCAGGTAAATTTTGCGATAACCCTCGCAAATAACCCTATTGGTGCAGTCCTTTTCAGGAACCTTTCCAGGAAGTCTTCTTTAAGACGTATTCCATCCTTTCCAGGAGCTTTTCCAGGCAAACGGGTTTTTACCAATGATTTTACAACAAAGATTTTCAAAGGTTTCTCAATTGGGTTTATCACGTTAGTCCCTCGGCAGTGATCTTCTCCAAAACATCATCAATAACACGCAAAGGTTTTATCTTTCTTTTCAGAATTACTAACATACTTCAACTAACATAACTAACAATCATGCATCATTCAACTAACATATCTCATTCATAAATAATGCATATACATACATCGCTCTCATTTATTTTGAGAAGCTCGCTGCATCATACATCGCATGCATCATAACATTGCATAAAACTCAGGTTGCCTTTTTAGGCCGAACCACAATCAAAGCAAGTGGTTCCTTTCGAAAGCATCTGCTTCGCATTCTAAAAAAAGGGGGTATTTACCTTGGTGGCATCTGTAAAGCCCATCTCCTCCAGAACTTCTTCCCAACAAGTGCAAATTTCGGGGCATTCAATATTCAATCCTCTTCTACCTTTGGATCACGATAGGCAGACGTGCCTATCTGCCTCTTTAGGTTTAAGAAGATTGAATAGGGGCAGCTGTCATACCCCAAAATTTACCCGATATAATCCACATCTTCTAATTTATTAAGGGTGTTAAAAATTAAGAGCCATAGGGTTTAATATACCTATTATTAAACTCGACCTCTTATAAAATTCCCTTATAAATTGGATGAAATAAAAATAGGGGTTTGAATAGCAAGTATTTTTGGGATCCAAATAATGGACCCAATTATTGCAAAAAAAAAAAAAAAAAAGTTCTATCATCTTTGGGATATTATTTGTATTTCACTAACACTTTGTTTTTTCTATTATTACTATTATTAATTTTATTATTAGTTAGTATTCATTTTTTTTAATTTTATTAACTAATTATTGTTGATTTTTTAGGATTATCATTAGTTTTTATAATTATTAACTATTATTATTATTAATTTTAATAGGATTATTTTTGTTATTAGTTTCAATCATTATTTACTCTCATTTTATTTACTATTATAACTATTATTATTAATTATTATTATTAGTAGGTTGTTAAAATAAAATAAAATATAAAAAAACCAAGAAAGGTCAATTTTTGAGTAGGCGTGAGAATTGGAAGGAGAAGATTGCTTGAGTAAAATAGGAAAAACAAGATTGGAAAAGTTTACCATTGATTTGCAATCAAGTTGAATTTCTTGATTCAAATGGATTTTGTGCTAAACTAAATAACCTGATGCAATCATATATATACCAATAAACAATTGCAAACAAGGGGTGGCCGCTGGAGAAGGGCCTCCAAAAGAGAAAAAACCGAAAAAAATTCAAGGAAAAAAAAGGAGATCGAGTTCAAGATTTGAGGTTGATTCAAGGCGTCCCATGGATCCAAGCACGTTCCTGGGGGCACTATTGATCGATCCCCAATCTCGATCGAAGCCAACGCATCCTAAATCACGTCCCATAGAACACGGTTTGAACTTGGTTTCTTGGAATTCTGTTCGTGGTGATGTAGACATTTTCAAGTGAATTTGATTATATATTTGCATTTAAATCGATGTTTCTATGTAGTATGGACGATTAATTGCGTTTTGGTGCGTGTTTGAACAATCCACCATTGTTAGGGCTTGAAAGCTCTAATTTGGGGATAGTGAGTTAAAGTGAAAATTAACCAAAAAGAAGGCTTCCATTGGTTTCGTGGTGTTGTGTACATTGGATCTGAGTTATTATCTGGTGTTTATTAACCATAGTTTGCAGGTTTGAATATGGAAGTGCTATAGCCACGCACAATAATCGTTGCTAAAGGTCCGTATATTCTGAAAAATACAAGTTGAAGATGACACAGTGCTGGGCGCGAAGACTGGTTTCGTTTGGATTTCCATGACGATATTTTATTATATATTTATTCTGTTTCATGTTAGTGCCAACAAAGTGGTCCGGTCCTGTTGGCAAGAGTTGTATGTTCATGACAACCAAGACACGAGTTCGATCCTTCCCTGGGCTTGTTTTGTTGTTTTCTCTCTATTTTCTTGGATAAAACTTGCAGATCTAGAGTGTGTGGAGCGCGCGTCCTCATCAAGGGCTGTCACGTACTCACCATTGGATCTCCACGAAGACAGATCTGAAGGCCTGTTGTTGCTCCCCCATTGTGGACCTTCAAAGACCAAGCAATACTGGATTGCAACGCTTCCACCGGATCCAGTGTATGCCGTCAATAAACCCCTACGATACACCTTCGGATATAAGCCACTAGATCAACTGCAAAGCCACATCCAAGGGATCAAAACACAGTTCCACCGTAAACCATCAAGGCTTCAATACATAGGATAACTGCCAGGTTTTTCATATTAATATTTGCATTTCTTTTATTATTTATTTAGAACAAATGTTAGATAATTGGGTAAATGAATTAATTTATAAATTAGGGTTAGGAAATTAGAATTAGGAGTAGGTTTAGGATTATAATATTACCCCCGATTATTCGATTATTTCGATTGTTCGACTTAATTGATTTTAATTGATTTAATTAAATTATAAAACTCACAAAAACCCTATAAAGGTTTATAATCTTAGGGTTCGCCCAATCCCATTGGCCACTTGGCCGAAGTCTTTGGATTTAATTTGTTACTCGTTCCGACTAAACCTATTGGTCGCAATGATTAACAATCGATTAATTTAATTAATCAAATCCTATAAATTAAAATACACATTATTTTGCTAAATGGTTTTAACCATCTTATTGGTTATGATGATTAGCATATCTCCCCTTATCAATTCGTTATTATTTGTAATCGAAACTATCGGTTATGAGGGATAACGATAAATTAATAATTATATTAAAATACATCAATTTGCTAAAAGTGATAATCGAATCAATCGATTAGAATTGCCAGCAATCCTTTACTAATCTGTTAACTATGGTGATCGAATCTATTGATCATTGCGGTTAATGGTAACAAATTAAAATCAGGGTTGTACGCCCAAACATCTAAAACACACTAAACCACGTAACTACAGATTTTCATCTTTTCAATACTGCGATGTTCATAACTACGATAAGGTAATTCAAAATACCTTCGAACTTCGCATTTCAAAACAATTTCAAATCAACTTCAAATGCACTTCATAATCAGATTCTAAGGCGTACAATCCTGTGCCCGAACTACGTTGACTCTGATTCTCCCTAAGGAGATACGTAGGCACTTGGCAACAAGGTGAGTCCCCCTCCCTAAAATCTCAATTTTCCCCTTCCCAAAAATCTCAATTTTCCCCCCTTCTCATTTCCTTAGCTATTAACCTCTGTAATTTTGCTATAAACCTTACCTTAATACTCTTAGCCATAAAACTGTTACCTTAGATTCAAAGCCATAGGAAAGGGTTGAGGGTGCCTAACACCTTCCCTCGACCTGAATATAGTATCTTACCCTGATCTCTATACTGCGTAGGGTTTCCTATTCGCCCTTCAGAATAGGTGGCGACTCTCTAAGCTATAAATTTTTAGGCAGGTTGCTACACGTGGTGCACAGTCGGGGTGTATTTGAGAAGTAACCCTGAAAAGAATACACAAAAAGAAACAATATTTTTAGTGTAGATGTGATCTTCGTAAATCCAGATTAGGGTATGAATTAATCATGGTTAATAGAATAAATAAATACCAAATTAATTAATTAATGGTTTTTAGCCTAATTAATTAAATCAGTAAAAATATAATCTCGATTAGATTTTCTAATTTTAACCGTATTGATAATTAACTAATTTAAAACAATTTAGATTAATTTATATTAACCCATCTAATTATTAATAATAATTAAAATAAATATTTGATTTTAAATAGTTTTTATGAAAAAGAAAATTAGCAATAATTTTTATAAAAAGAAACTTCAAAAGAGTTTTAAAACAAATATTAATTATATAACAAAAGGAAAAGAAAAATAAATAAATTATATAATTAAAAATAAAAGGAATTAGAGTAACTCAGCTTATTCAGTGTGGTTGGCCTGAGGAAGCGCATGACGGGCCAGCACCTTCTCTCACGTTAGATCTGAGTATCTGATGATCGGAGGGCTGGAATTGAGGCTGTATGATGAACTCTTGTAGACCATGCACACCGGATCTGTAAATAAGCCTTAATGCAGAAAATAAGCAAAAAGAATTGCATGGGGCAGGAATCGAACCATCCCCCCATGCTTAAGAAAGCAAGACGCGTTCCGCTAAGGCACTCTCCATTCGCTGTCAAACAAGCAATCGGCTAAACATATGAATAATAAAATTAACATTTAAATTAAATTTTGAGCGCCCAACACTCATCTTCTTCGCTGGGAATCTGAAAGAAAAGGCAACACTTTTGCCTACCCTTTTCTTGTGTTGCTATAGGCCTGCATAAATCAAACTCATGAAACATTGCAAATAAATTTCAGATAAAACCATGTATCAAATGGGAAATCATCTTCTGAGTTCAATGGTGCCCTTAATTTGGGCTAATTCTCCCTAAATCATGAATTCCCAATTTGAAGCTTTGGAAACCTATTAATGGTGTCTCGCCATATTTGTGTTAAAGCTCCAATTAACCCATATAGACACGTTGCAAACATCAATACTAACATGAATATGGATTCAAAACTAATTTATAATGCGTAAATGATCGACACCGATTTGAAAGAACTAAGATGCAAACCGTGGTCGATGTGATGGTGATACTCGATGCTGCAGCGTCGATGTTGATTGGAATAGTTTCTGAATGATCCCAGAAATCGATTAAGGAATCTTGTTTGCCTTAAATTGTATCGTAGCCTTGAAACCGAATTTGCTTTTCTCTTCCGTTTTTCGAACCTCGCCTCAGCTCTTGGTGGCACCAATCCTTCTGCTTTTCTGATTAGGGTTATGTATTTATAGATATGGATTTTAGGTTACCAAGATTGAACCAAATTTTCTGAATCCTTGAAATCAATCAAAGATTTGATTGGGAGGAGATTTGAGATTCACTTAGGGATAAAGCTTCTTACGACTTGCTGTTTGCCTTGGACCTCCAATGCAACTTGAATTAAGCCCATGTATTAACTTGATTTGTTGTATTTTATTTTAATTAAATTTGGACTAAATTAAATTAATCCATCAATAAAATAAATGACAACAAGGCATGTAAATGGGCTTTGGAATTCCTTGGCAATATTTCCAAGTTTAGTCCATATTTTCTTCATGCATTTTCTTCAAAAAAATTTTATTAAATTGATTTTTTTAATGAATCAAAAATTCATATAAAATCAAATAATAATCAACAATTTGTGGCATTGGATATGGACCCTATTGGTAACTTGTGGAACAAGATTAAAAAATATTGGGCCCCCCTTGAGGCATATGGGAGTTTATGAGGTCACTTGAATTGTCAGAACTCGATTTTCTCTGAAGAAATCAAAACCCTAGTTTTAGAGCCTTGTGTAGGAGAATGTGTCTTGGAGCTTTGCATCTTGATTTGAATTGGAATAGGAAAAAATTTATGGGCAAATTTTGGGGTATGACAGCTGCCCCTGTTCAATTATCTTAAACCTGAAGATGTAGAGTGGTTTGTGTGCCAGTCGGTATCTGAAGGTGGAAGATGATTGAACACTAGAATACCAAGAAATTTGCCCTAGCTGAAGTAGGGACTTTTGTCGGAGATGGGCTTAAAGATGCCATCCAGGCCTTGGGAGAAGATTTATTGGAGATTGATCATGTCAGCACTGTTCGTAGTGACTGAATTAGATCTAAATCCTTTGAAATATTCATGGAGGATGCTCGAAACTAAGTATCAGAACTAAATCATCGTCTTGATTATCTCTGAACTATCTTCGCAATAATTGTCAAAATTAAGTCTCTGTCTTGATTATCTCTGAACTATCTTCGCAATAATTGTCAAAATTAAGTCTCTGTCTTGATTATCTCTGAACTATCTTTGGAAGATATCCAAAATTAAGTGTCAAAATTAAATCCTTGTTTTGATTATCTTTGAACTATATTTGGAGGATACCCAAAATTAAGTGTCAAAATTAAATCTTCGTTCTTGATTAACTCTGACCTATCTTTGGAAGATATCCAAAATTAAGTGTCAGGACTAAATCTTCGTTTTGATCATTTCTGAACTATCTCTGGAAGATATCCAAAATTAAGTGTCAGAACTAAATCTTTGTCTTGATCATTTCTGAACTATCTCTGGAGAATATCCGGAACTAAGTATCAGAATTAGATATATGTGTTGATTATCTCTGAGCTATCTTTGGAAGATATCCAAAAGTAAGTGTCAGAACTAAATCTTCATCTAGAATGAGCGTCAGAATTAAATCGTTGACTTGATTATCTCTGCGCTATATTTAGAAGATAATATTCATTTGATTGAAGAAGTATACTGCGAAAGAAACATTAGTTTTATGCAATGTCATGATGCATGTATTGTAATTTTGAAATGAATGAGAGTAATATGCCTACGCAATGAGGCGTATGTATGTTATGTATGAATTTACTATGACCCATGATGTGTGAAAATGATTTATGCTATTTGGAGTATCTTGAGAAAATAAATCTCTGTATTATTGTGATTTTGACGTTTGACTTTGTCTTGAAGAAGTACAGCTGGGGATTTATGATTCTTGCTTGGGGATAATCAGTAACTTGATGTACCCTGATTGGGAATAAAGACATTAATAAACCATGTTGGCGAAGAGCAAAGTGTTGGAGAAACAACAGTGTTGAAGATGTAAACTCTGTTGGGGATCCATATCTGTGTCGGGACGAGAACTTTTGAAGATATCTTCTTAATGATTACTTTGTGGGGATATGATCTTGTGAACCCGACTCTGTGGGGAGACATGGGTGTCTTGAAAGTTGCCCCCAGTATTATAGCTGCCATTCATGGATTTGTATTAATTAGGACACACAAATAAATATTGATCGAAGTGTCAAACTGGACTTGCATAGGTTTGCCCCTGCTAGTAGGAACTTGGAAGATTCGCCTCGTGAGGACTTTATGAGATGTGCACTATGGGTGACATGCCCCTAGTAATCATAGGCCCAAGACGATGTCTTATGTTGGTCGAGAAGTAGCTTCAGATCTACTTGGATGCATGCCCCTGATTGTTTTGGCATTTGAGAGATACTTCGAATCTTGACTTGATTGCCCCAGATTGATTGGGCAAAGCGTGCCATGCCCCTTGTATACGTAGGAGACATTGCTTCTCGGAGTAATCTTGTCTGTCGGGATAACTTTCAGTCATTAGTTGTACCCTGTGCAAATTCTTTCTGTTGCTAACGTTTGAAATTATGTAGCAGGATTTGTTTAATAATGAATTCATGAGATGCAAGGCATACGTTTGTCTTGAGTTTTTTGAAAAACATTAAAACTGGAGATGTAAAAGCATGACATTTATAAAAACGGGATGTTTGTAAAAAAACAGGATGTCAACTCAGCATTCTTGGTAAACCTTTAAGGAGTCAGGATATCTTTGTTGTGACAGTATGCTTTTGAACTAACCATGCTTCAGTTAGGACTTTCAAGGGTTGTAACGTGGCTTGGTTCACGGTTTTAAGAAACAAAGGATAATGGCTCAAAAAATTTATTCATACCCATCCCCTTCTTCGTGATGTTCTTCATTCCTAAGCTTAGTTAATTCAACTTATGCATTCAGGTTCCAAGAGACTTTTGGATTTGCACCTTTGATAACGATGATGGTTCAACAGCAAAGAGAACTTTTGAGATGGCGGTCACTTCTTCCTTTAGGTAGTCACAACATTGTGTTGTTCAGGAATTTATTGACTTCTCTTTTTTCATCTTTTTGATATCCCTAACTTTTGCCTGAACTGTCTATTTTGGGCTTACAGTCAGCGGGATGCCTTGATTTTTGCCTAAGTCATCTTTTTGATTTTTGACTTAGCAGGCTTTTCTTTGTATATATGTTTTTTCATTTTTTTGAAAGATATTGACTGCCTTGCTTAATGATTGATGAACCATCATTGACATCTCCAATAGTTCTTTGATGTGTGCGGATGAACGCTTGTGATTGAAACCTTTGTTGAAAGGTGTACTGAATGATTCTCTTAAAATAGAATGCACAACCCAATTAACTGAGAACTACCCTGCCCTAGGTTATGATAAAGGGTTTTAATTAGTACAAGAAAGAAACTTCTACTTCTTAGGCTCAAAGGGGTTAACGAGGGATTATCATCCTTATATCTCCACTATTTAGGAATTGAAACAATGCCTGTACATCGTCAACATAGTCCGTTCAAAAGCATACTGTATGAGGTTGCGGTATCGTTTTCGTCATCCTCCCTCAAAAAGCTTACAGCTTAGCAGGAGTTGAATAAACACAAAACATATGCAAAGTAAATACGCAATTTAAAATGAGTGATAACGAAATAATGTATCCAAGACAAACATATGCAATGCACTGATGATAATTATTAAAAAAGATAATGTCTATCATAAGTCGAATGTTTAAACAAACAGAATATAAATCAACAACTGAAAAGTAAAACTAATGATCTGAAAGTTCATCTTTCTAGCCATCCATAGCATTAGCAATCTTGTTGTGATTAGGCATGGGAGCAGTGATCACATTAGGAGTTGCAGGAGTGTCGAACTCAATTTCACCAGCGTCGATCATATCTTGGATCTTGTTCTTCAACGGCCAACAATTCTCTGTGTCATGTCCAGGACTATTAGAATGATATGCGCACCTCGCATTGGGCTTATAACTAGGAGCAGAGGTGTTAGGATTCTTAGGAGGATCCCTCAGGGTGATCAAATTTGCCTTTAGCAGATGTTGTAAAGCTTGAGCTAGCGACATATTGATCTTTGTGAATTGACGTCTGGGTGTATCTTGTTTGTTTTGACGACCTTGTTGAGGCGCCGGTGTGAAGCTCAGAACTGCCCCAATAGATTGATCGTGGTTTATCCTTTTCTGCCCATACACAACATTGGAATCTGATCTCCCATTGAAATGCTTCTTTGTAGTACTTGAGGATGTAGCCACTTGAATCTTACCACTTCGGATGCCATTCTCAACACGTTCTCCGGTTAAGATAAGATCAGTAAATCCAGATGAAGAACTACCCAGCAAGTGACTATAAAACGGCCCAGTTAGCGTACCCATGAACATGTCCACCAACTCCCTATAAGTCAAGGAAGGTTGGACTCTCCCAGCTAGATCTCTCCACTTTTGAGCATACTCCTTGAAACTTTCCTTAGATCCCATAGACATGCTTTGTAGTTGCATGCGAGTTGGCGCGAGATCAGAATTGTATTGGTATTGCTGATAAAAAGCTACAACCAAATCTTCCCAGGTACGGATGTTGACACTCTCGAGTTGATAGTACCATTCAAGCTGAGTTCCAGATAAACTTTCCTGAAAGAAATGGATCCAGAGCCTCTTGTCAGCAGTGTGAGGCTGAATCTTCCTTACATAAGACCTTAAGTGCATCTTGGGGCAGGAGATTCCATCATATTTAGCAAAGGCGGGAGTCTTGAATTTTGGAGGAATAACAACCCCAGGAACGAGTCCCAGTTCTTCAAAGTCCAGCCCAGGTACCTTCTGAATTTCCACGCTTCTCAGACGCTCTTCTAACAGCCTATACTTCTCATCAGAATAATCCTCGTCTTGAGGATACTCTTCTTCTTCTTCTTCCTGAGCATCGGAACCTACATGGCTTCCCTGATTATTCTTGACACTGAGATCATCTCCTTCCTCTTCCTCTTCCTCATCTTTAGGGATTTCAGCTTCCTCGGCCCTCTTAGGACGACCCTTGAATCTTCTTCCCAGGTTGATCACACCTTTGGGTTTCTTGGTCTTTTTCTCCTTATTAGTCAGAAGAGCTTTCAGCTCATCTTGCCCTTTGGACAAGTTCAGGATCAGAGCTTGAAATTCAGCATTTTGAACTTGGAGATTCTTCACAGATTGTTCGAGATCCATGATGCTGAAATAAACATCGAGGAAGGATGAGAGACCTATTGTGAGAAACCTATTATGCGATGTTATGAATGCAAATGCAATGTTTTCAAGGATCTTTAGGAATTAAGTTGGCAACATTTAGAAACTGATTTGGTCATGTCTTTGTCTGAAGAAATCTGAACTTTGTCTTTGAACGTCTTTCTTTGAGAACCAAGCTCACCATATCGAGTGGGTCATCGCCTCTGATTTGGGATACTTCTGAATTTGAGGGTACATGGCTAGAAGAAAATAAATCCTCTTGCCCCTTGATAGGTACTGAATCTCTGAATTGGAAGGCATGTGGCTAGAGGAAAATAACTCCTCTTGCCCCTAGATAGGAATTCAGTCTTTGATAAGAGCACCTGAAATCGTGCGCCCTAAATTCCTAAGATCCTTGAAAGGGTTAGTTAAATCATGTTATGCTTATGATGTCATGATGTCATGATGTTATGCGAATGAAGTTCATTTGGCATAGTGTGAGATAGTAAGGGTACACAAGTCTTTTTAACAAAACCTGCAAGGAAGCGGGGGTTAGTAGAAAACACATACAAGTCACGCAGGTCACATAAGTCACACAAGTCACACAATTTTTGGCTTAAGGCTTGCATGGGGTCTGATCAGGTGTCCTTCCCAAGGATATTTCTATGGATAAGGAGATTTCAGCAACGGGTTCTACCAAGTGACTCAGAATTGTCAGCCCCCTCTGAAGCACCCTCGAACATGATACATGCATACCACACAATGATACTTTAGGAAGAAACCTATCTGAGCTGTAGTATCGGGTAGCGACCATAACTTGGCATGCACCAAGAATAGCCCCCCCACTACGTTCCTAAAAGTTAAGATGGGTTAAAGGTGACTAAAGGTCCTTGAGCTCCGACGCACCCAAAGATACATGCATAAACCTCTCTCATGCAAAAGAGGTACACAATAACCAGTGGAGGCCTAACTCAAGTGCGAGCTTCATTTTGACCAACCCCAAGCATGCGCAAGGAGGGTCTCCATGATTATGCCGCTCCTAATCTTAAGTGTTCTTGAATCCGGGAATAGGATTCGTCCTTCATTTAATTCCCAAAACGCCCCTGAAAAATAAAACAAACAAAGCAAACAATAGAAAACATTTTAAGGTGAATCCTAAACTTTTAAGGTAACCCCTCTTAATCGAAAAATCCCCAGCAGAGTCACCAGTTCTGTAATACGGTGAACTGACTTTTTATAATCGAAATGTCGCGGTTAAGCAAGAGTCGCCACCGACTTTTATTTTATCCAAACCAGTTAGAAAGGCTAAAAGAAACAGAAAAAAACCTTTTAAAGAAATCTAAGTTCGGGGGGTAACTTATGCAAAGGGAAGGTGTAAGGCACCCTTTGCATCCATGGTTTTCCATGGGCTCTTAATTGCTTTGCTTGCTCGTTTTCAGAAAATGTAGATGAAAGAGGAAAAAAATGGACTTTAGCTCGTAAATGAGCGTAGCCAGTTTTTTTGAAGAATTTTGAGAAAGAATATAGAAAATAGAGCATGGCAAGGCAATTAGGGGCAATTACCTTAAACTCAGATGATAGGTCTCTTTTTAGCTTTTCAGAATGAAAGGGTCTATCCTTGCCATAAGAGGGCAGGAAGCCTTTCGTTTGGAGGTAGAAGGGTCATCGAAATATCCTTCGCCATGAGACTGACCCATGCCATAGAGAGGCAGGTAGTCTAAGGGGAAGGATCAGAATAGCCTTTCGTAGGCAGCCAGAAGATACCTCAGCCTTTTCCGTAGGCAACTTTCGAGGGTCGAGGTCATGTTAGTGTATCGAAGGCAGCATCATTAGGGACCATGACCTTTAATCGAGGCAACATGGCTGAGGTATCCTCGTATTCGAGGGACATGGCTATTCTGCAAAAAAAACACGAGGCAACAGGCAACAAGGCAACAAGCAACAAGGCAACAAGGCAACAGAGAGGTTACCCAAAAGTGTGCGTGTGTGCATCAATCACGTGATCATATTCGAATATATTATCTTGTAAAATTAGTGATTCTATGTTCAATTCAAAGGTTGCACTCCCTAGGATTACTAACCACGCATTTAAATAATATAACCAAAACAGATATGGGGGAGGGAAATTGTAACCAGCGGGTCCCTTAATAGGGTTTGACATAAGTAATAAAAAACAGAAGAATAAAAGGTTAGAGTTTTAGGGTTACCGATACTCGTGGCTTTGGCAATTTGACAAACCCTGGAAAAGGCAAACAAAATAGGGTGAGTGCATTTATCAGTTCGAAGGCGAACACAGTTAACCCTAAAAATAAGGACATAATGAATTTAAAATAATAAAATAAACAAAATTACTTAGCCTGATTTGATCTGATATGGTTAGCGGGAAGCCCTCGGGGTTAACCCTGAAAAATGGCAAAGCAAATAATAGAGAAAGGTGAATGTATGCACATTTCAGAAATATAAGGGCAAACCCTAAAATCAAAAGGAAACGAAACAAACTTTTAAAATAAAATAAATTAAATACTTAGCTTTGTGAAGGGCGTGGTGCACAGTCGGGGTGTATTTGAGAAGTAACCCTGAAAAGAATACACAAAAAGAAACAATATTTTTAGTGTAGATGTGATCTTCGTAAATCCAGATTAGGGTATGAATTAATCATGGTTAATAGAATAAATAAATACCAAATTAATTAATTAATGGTTTTTAGCCTAATTAATTAAATCGGTAAAAATATAATCTCGATTAGATTTTCTAATTTTAACCGCATTGATAATTAACTAATTTAAAACAATTTAGATTAATTTATATTAACCCATCTAATTATTAATAATAATTAAAATAATATTTGATTTTAAATAGTTTTTATGAAAAAGAAAATTAGCAATAATTTTTATAAAAAGAAACTTCAAAAGAGTTTTAAAACAAATATTAATTATATAACAAAAGGAAAAGAAAAATAAATAAATTATATAATTAAAAATAAAAGGAATTAGAGTAACTCAGCTTATTCAGTGTGGTTGGCCTGAGGAAGCGCATGACGGGCCAGCACCTTCTCTCACGTTAGATCTGAGTATCTGATGATCTGAGGGCTGGAATTGAGGTTGTATGATGAACTCTTGTAGACCATGCACACCGGATCTGTAAATAAGCCTTAATGCAGAAAATAAGCAAAAAGAATTGCATGGGGCAGGAATCGAACCATCCCCCCATGCTTAAGGAAGCAAGACGCGTTCCGCTAAGGCACTCTCCATTCGCTGTCAAACAAGCAATCGGCTAAACATATGAATAATAAAATTAACATTTAAATTAAATTTTGAGCGCCCAGCACTCATCTTCTTCGCTGGGAATCTGAAAGAAAAGGCAACACTTTTGCCTACCCCTTTCTTGTGTTGTTATAGGCCTGCATAAATCAAACTCATGAAACATTGCAAATAAATTTCAGATAAAACCATGTATCAAATGGGAAATCATCTTCTGAGTTCAAAGGTGCCCTTAATTTGGGCTAATTCTCCCTAAATCATGAATTCCCAATTTGAAGCTTTGGAAACCTATTAATGATGTCTCGCCATATTTGTGTTAAAGCTCCAATTAACCCATATATACACGTTGCAAACATCAATACTAACATGAATATGGATTCAAAACTAATTTATAATGCGTAAATGATCGACACCGATTTGAAAGAACTAAGATGCAAACCGTGGTCGATGTGATGGTGATACTCGATGCTGCAGCGTCGATGTTGATTGGAATAGTTTCTGAATGATCCCAGAAATCGATTAAGGAATCTTGTTTGCCGTAAATTGTATCGTAGCCTTGAAACCGAATTTGCTTTTCTCTTCCGTTTCTCGAACCTCGCCTCAGCTCTTGGTGGCACCAATCCTTCTGCTTTTCTGATTAGGGTTATGTATTTATAGATATGGATTTTAGGTTACCAAGATTGAACCAAATTTTCTGAATCCTTGAAATCAATCAAATATTTGATTGGGAGGAGATTTGAGATTCACTTAGGGACAAAGCTTCTTACTACTTGCTGTTTGCCTTGGACCTCCAATGCAACTTGAATTAAGCCCATGTATTAACTTGATTTGTTGTATTTTATTTTAATTAAATTTGGACTAAATTAAATTAATCCATCAATAAAATAAATGACAACAAGGCATGTAAATGGGCTTTGGAATTCCTTGGCAATATTTCCAAGTTTAGTCCATATTTTCTTCATGCATTTTCTTCAAATTTTTTTTATTAAATTGATTTTTTTAATGAATCAAAAATTCATATAAAATCAAATAATAATCAACAATTTGTGGCATTGGATATGGACCCTATTGGTAACTTGTGGAACAAGATTAAAAAATATTGGGCCCCCCTTGAGGCATATGGGAGTTTATGAGGTCACTTGAATTGTCAGAACTCGATTTTCTCTGAAGAAATCAAAACCCTAGTTTTAGAGCCTTGTGTAGGAGAATGTGTCTTGGAGCTTTGCATCTTGATTTGAATTGGAATAGGAAAAAATTTATGGGCAAATTTTGGGGTATGACAGCCCCCATTCCCGGCTTGGGGGTTTCCCATGTAATTTCCAGCACTTCTCCCTTGTGTGACGCGGCTTGTTACAGTGGGTACCCCAGATATGCTCGTGTTTTTTCTCCATATTGGGAACCCCGCTTCTTCTTTGGTTAGCAACCATGATTGTTCCTCCTTCAGCTATCATTGCAGAGCTTTCATTTATTGAGGTCTCCAGCATCAGTCCTCTCCTGCTTTCTTCACTCCGGATAATGGCTACCACTTCATTAAGCCTTGGGACTTTCTCTTTTCCCAAGATTTGGATTCGGACCTGGTCATATTCAGCATTCAGTCCTACCAAAAAATCATAGACTTTATCTTGTTCAATATACTCCTTAAGGATTGCCGGGTCTTCTGAACATTTTGCTTTTATAACTCGATAGTGGTCCAATTCCATCCATAGAGACTTGAGTTGATTAGCATATTCTGTAACGGATTTGTTTCCCTATTTTTGGAGCCACAGTTTTCACTTTTACATCATAAATTTGAGCAGCATCCTTGGCCTTAGAATACGTTTGTTCTACTGCCTTCCAAATTTCCTTTGTTGATTTAAGGAACATACAGGTATCACTAATTTCTGGGACCATTGAATTCCACAGCCACGCCATGATCATGGAGTCTTCTTCATCCCATGATTTGAACTTGGGATCTGTTTCCGCAGGTGTACTATCAGTTAGGTGACTGACATTTCCTTTTCGTTTCAATATGGTCCTAATGAGTTGAGACCATTTGAGATAATTCTTCCCATTTAATCGATAAGCAGAATGAACATTCTGCAATTCTCCAATAGGCTGGGGTTTGTCCCCAGTTTCCAAACTAGGATTCACGATCTCAGCCATGACTAGGTGCGATCAAGGTAGAGAAGGCTGCATTGCAATGAAGGCTGCGACAAAGGTTAAAGGTAGCGCAACAATGAAGGCTGCAACTTAGGGTTTACACGGTCAGAGGCTCCCAAGGATCAGGAGCTCTGATACCATATTAAATTTAGAAGAAATAATATTCTTGTGTATTCTGTTATGAGGTCACTGGACCTATATATATACATCAACGTGCAGGCTATTTTAGGAAATATGGACAGCTAGTTCTAAGGAAATAAATCCTTGTGATTATGGGATTGATCCTAAATAAATAAACCTAGTAATTAGCAAAATACAGCTATTACAGAATTACTACAAATATAAACCTTCCTAAAATACACAAAGACAATCACTGTTTTGACATAAGACGTATTATTTTTGATGCTCTACCTCACTCTTAATACATAAAGATCACAAATAAGTCAAACGCCAAGACTATCTTTGAACCATTATGTGCTACCTATGAAGTTAATCCGGAGGTGAAACAGGCTAAGGACAATCTTCTGGTCCACTAGCATGAACTCTTCAAAATGAAGGATGATGAAGACATTGAAACCATGTTCTCCAAGTTTCAAGTTCTTGTATCAGGCCTTCAAGTTTTGAACAAGAGTTATACTTCTGCAAATCATGTCAATGAGATTTTGAGGAGTTTTTCCGTAAGGTTCAGACCTAAAGTTACAACTATTCAGGAAGTTAAATACTTGAATACTTTAAGTCTTGAAAGTATGATTAGCAACCTTCAGAGCCATAAAATGTAACTTAATGGAAACAAGCCTGTGAAGGAGTCTAAATCACTGGCTCTAAAATCTCCTTCTGATAAATCTAGTAGTAAAGCTTCCAGATCCTCAAGAGTCTGCAAATCAAAAGGAGTTTCTGATGATAACTCAGAAGAGGAGGAAATGACATTTATCATTAAGAGAAATCTACATTTGGCAAAAAAAAAAGAGATTCTCTAGTAGACGAAGTGGCTTCAGAGGATCAAGCTCTAGAGACAAAGAAGGTGACCAAAAGATATGTTATAACTGCAACAAGCCTGGTCACTTCAGATTTGATTGTCCTGATCTACTAAAGGACAAGTCAAAGAAAGGAAGCTTCTAGAAGGTGGCTTCAAAAACAAATTCAAGAAGAGTCTCATGGTAATATGAGATGAACTTGACAATGAAGGAAGTTCTGACAAAGATGAAGGAGAAGAAAATCTGAAATTGATGGCTCTCGCATCATCTGATGCATAATCTGTATCTTACGCTGGTTCAGAATCAAACGAAGAAAATGAGGTATTCTTTAACTTATCTCGTTCTGGTCTTACTTTCTTCATTCAAGACCTCATGAACCGTTGCAAAGACAAAGCAAGGCACATGAAAATATTAAAGAGAGATCATGATCTTTTGAAAGAATAATTAAAAATGTCTCGAGACAAATTTGAATCTCTTGAAATAGATCATAAGACTCTCTTAGATAAAGCTTTTGATAACACTTTAAATGAACAAAAGGTAGCTCTTCAAAGCTTTATCACAATAGGTCTTGAGAGAACTAAACATGCTTCCATGATATATGGAGTAAGTAAGAGCAAAGGAGAAGGTATGGGTTATAATGGAGAATGCTCCAATGTCCAACTTTTAAAGAAATCCTCAAATCCTTCTTCTTTAAGCAGTGTTCAAACACTACTAAAATCTTTTTGTGTGCATGCTTCTGATAAAAGTAAAAATTTGACCCAGTTAGAACCTAAAATTACTGAGTTAAAAGATTTGAACAAAAAAGCACCTGAGACCTCAAGGTCAAGGTTTCTGGAGAAGTCCGCTCTCATAAATCAGCATTCAAAGGTTCATAACAGATAAGAACCTAAAGTTCAAAAGTCAAAAGTTCAGAGGGATTCAAGACCAATGACCTTCAGGTCAAAGGCTCTGAAGAAACCAGAACAAAGGAAATATGGACCAAAGAATCTAAAGGGTTCATAAGTTAATGTCAAGACTCATCCAAGACAAAACCTATATAATCCAAAAGTCTGGATTCAGCCTAGGCATTACTATCAGGCAAATGCACAAAAAAAAAGAAGCTTGTTTAAACTAACAAAGGATCCATAAGACTATGGTACTTAGATCTCAAATTGTATTTGATGCAGATATGCCCAAGGAAAGGAACAAAGCTACAATTCTAATTTCAGGATAATGGTTGAGTATTAAATATAAAAGAAAGAATGCATACATTCCAAATCCCAACACTAAAAAAAGAAGCAAGTGTGGACTTTGAAAGAAGGCACAATGGACTAATTATGGCTATGAATTCTATTGATTATTTGGTTCGTCCAAAAGTGCATTGTTGGAATTAAATGACATTCGAAAATAGATTGGATGAACAAAAAGAAGTGATCAACCAAAGAAAATAGAATCAGTATTTATCAATTTGTGTACCTAATAGAAGCTTCTAAAGAAGCTCATTTCTAAAGACTGATTATTTTTTAGCAGCTTCTGCAAAATTCATGCTATAAAAACATTCAAGGAGACTTGCATAAAAAAGGCATCAAAATAATCTAATCATTATATATATATATATATATATATATATATATATATATATATATATATATATATATATATATATATATATATATATATATATATATATATATATGCATAAAAAAGGCATCAATATAATTGTTATCACTTATGATATATGTGAAAATAATCTAATCATTTTTTATAGAACAATTTTCTTTTAAATTATTTTTGGACCAAGTATTGTCATCTGATTGATTAAAGAACTGGATTCAGTCAGAGTCTGATAATCTAACTCTGATGAAATCAAATAACTTATGATTCACTTCAGACACCAAAACTTAAGATGAATTATTTTAAACTAAGTACATTTAAGTGTGAAACTATGTGGTGACATTTGTAATTTCATGCCTATGGTAATTGTTTTTATTGCTCAACTTCGAGAAGTTTAAAAACTTTTGGGTAATGATGCGTGACTCTCTAATATTTTGTATTCTACTCTCTGTCATCTTCTGTTTATTCTCTTACAAACAAACAGTCACATCACAAATTCATTTAAAATTGGGTTAAATATATTTTTAGTCCCTATAAATATGCGACCCTGCATTTTTAGTCCCTATAAAGTTTTCCTTTAATGAATGGTCCTTATAAAATTATTATGCACCTAGTTTCAGTCCCTACTGTCAAATTAATGTGTATTTTAGAATGATTATTTTGCAGACATGTTCATAATGTTTTAAAAAGTTTCTGGAAAAAAAAGAAACTCGAAATTTAACTTCTAAGTTGAAATTTTTATTACTTTTATCATTATTTTTTGAAATTTGAAAAATTCATATTTAATTCTTCTCGTTTTAAAAAATTCTAAAACTTGGTAAATAAATATTTTACAGTATTCTAAACATATATAAAAAAAACTTATTCAAAAATTTAAAAATTAAAGGGTAATTAAACAGTTTTTAAAATTTTAGAAAATAGCAGGAACTGAAATTACATGTATAAAAATTTTAAAAGAACCATTCATTGAAGGAAAATTTTATAGGGACTAAAAATGCAGGGTCTCATATTCATAGGGACTAAAAACGTGTTTAACCCTTTAAAATTCAGTTTCTGTTTTCTAAAATATCAATCAAAACACAAAGAAAGAAAGAATTTTAAAAAACTTACCAAATTAATTGTTTGAGAAAGATGAGCTTGGATGAATGAGAAATTTGAATGGAAGAGAAAGAACTCCAATAGTAGAAGCTTAAACGGAATAGAACCTTGAATGAATGTGAGAGCTCAAAAGGTATTTTTTAGTACTTTTTTAAAAAAATGAATGAGGAAGAGAGAAGGAAAGGGTCTACACGAGTATATGAAATCAATGGTATTTATGGAGATATATGTTTGATGTTCACCGAGTTTACCTTGGCAAAATGACAAAAGCACAACACAACCTCAATTTCAAGAAGGAAAAAATAATGGTAGGTGGCTTCTAAGGTAGTTTGGTAGGGTGACTTGAATAATTAAGAAATTTTAACAAAACTAAACAACAACAACCACAACGCCTTATTCCACTAGCTTTTGCCAGCATGGGTGTGGCAAATGTGGCAAATATATAATACACGACTATAGATTTGATCATGTATTATGATTTTGCCGGAAAAAAAAAAACAGACTAATAATACTTGAAAGAAACGCCATTGAGAACATTGTGACTCACTTTTAATGGGAATTGAAATCAGACATTATTGTAAGATTATGTGTCAAATTGTTGTCAATTAATCATAAATGCATTATCGGTGTATTTTAAGTCTCCTTGTTAGTTTTGAGTTGTTTGGGATAGTGTTTTAAAAACCGAACCGGCCGGTCGGACCGGTCAGACCGGGAACCAGAAGGATCACCGGTCTAGTCTGATTGTTGGACCAAGTATGCTATTGAATTGGTGACAACCGGTCAAAACCGGTGAACCGGTGATTTTAGAAAATTGGCAGTTCAAATGCATGTTTTTTTTCCAGCCCAAAACAACGTCGTTTTCATGATATATATATATATATATATATATATATATATATATATATATATATATATATATATATATATATATATATATATATATATATATATATATATATATATATATATATATATATATATATATATATATATATATATATATATATATATATATATATATAGGGGACGACTCAAGTGAGAACACTTGGTTATTATGAGAAATGAGAACAATGAATCACGACCATTAAATTTTGATTTTGTTGATTTTAATGGACTGGATTGGTTTCTCTTTCTATATTGATTTAAAATAAATACTAAGGATCATAGAAAGAGAGAAACCAATCCAGTCCATTAAAATCAACAAAATCAAAATTTAATGGTCGTGATTCATTGTTCTCATTTCTCATAATAACCAAGTGTTCTCACTTGAGTCGTCCCCATATATATATATATATATATATATATATATATATATATATATATATATATATATATATATATATATAATAGACTTTATTCAAATCTTATTTGGAACAATTTTTTCCCTGTTTGAAATTAGACCTGATTTTAAATTTATATTTTGCATTATTCTGTTGTGAGTGATGATTATATTTAGAATTTGAATGTAAAGAATAAACATGTGAAATTATGATATTTTAAAATTTTGTAGGTGTTGTGATATTTTTTAGAGACTGAGTCATCTGGTTCGACCGATTTAATAAATATATAGTATTGCATTATAGACTGGTTTGTTCAACTGAGCTATCTGGTTTAATCCGATTTAGTCATGCGGTTCAACCAGTGACCCAGTGGTTCAACCAATGAACCGGTGACTCAGTACCCTCACCAGTTTGATGACCGGTTCGGTTTTTAAAACACTGATTTGGGATGATATAATCTATGATGCGGGTCTACTCGACCTCACTATGATGAGCGAGTTATCAATCAGGGGTGGGCTCTTAAGTAGATCGAGTTCATGCTCGACTCGCATGCACAGATTTTCAAGCACGAGGCCTTAAAGAGTAAAATGAATTTTTAAAAGGCCAAATATGTACATATACCTTAAAGAGCATTGCTATGCTTACACCATGCTTACACCGTAGATATTTCAAATCATTTTAGTGTAATACAAAATCAAATACAAAAAAAAATTATTAAAAAAAACAAGAGTATGTATAATGGTATATAAATAAGGTGTAGGTGTAGCTTTTTGGTGTACACTTAGCATTTCTCTACCTTAAAACACGATGTTTGAAAGGGCGGAGTATTTTCTAAAAGCCGAACTTATAGTTCAATTTCTCTCTCTTTTTTTTTTATTAGTGTATGTTTTTTTACTATAAAAATAGGTAAAACATAACATAAAAATCAAAAGACATTGCATTTTTTTCAACTAGTAGTTTGCCCGTGCGATGCACGGGTAAGTTTGTATAATTTGCTCTTAATAATTTATTAATCATATTTTTAATATAAAAAAAAATCAATTGTAAGAAAATAAGTAAAACATAGATTGAAAAAGGGAAAAGCGTGTGAGTAAGATGAAAAGAATATTACTGTAGTTTTATTATGATATAATGTGATTTTTTTTTAATGAAATGAAAACAAAATATAAGAGAAAATGAAGATGAAGATATGACCTTAAAATAGTCTAAACTTAACATTCAAAAGTTTAATTATTATGATAGCATGAAGAAATATATAGCAGAGGTGGGATAATAGTGGAACGTTAAAAAAAAATTACATGATTATTGATTAATTATATATAGTACATATTAGTCCGTGATAAATAATTATATTTTTTAATAATAATGTAGTCATTGAAAAAGAAAAACTAAATGGTAAAATGAATTATTGAAAAATAATAATAGAAAAAAACATTAGTTAACTTCAGATACTAATCCTTTGATCCGATATTGTAGTAGATGATTAAATTTTCTCAAAATATTTAACATTGATGTGTGGTTAGCATTTATTTTGAATAAAAAATCTACGATTAAGTTGAAAGAGATATTTATCATATCATGCAAGTATTCTTCAATATAACATCCATTTTTTTATAATTCATTTTGTAAAAAAAATCTATAAAAATTTGCACCTATAAAAAATTGTAAGGTAAAATGAATGAGTGGAAAAAAAAACTAAGAGAAAATAATAGGAATAAAAATGGGATAATTACAGTGACTAATCCCTCAAATCAATGAGAATTCTATTAGATGACAAAACATTCAAAAAAATGAAAAATGTTTCGTGGTTATGATTGAATTCGAACCTAAGACCTCTGACTAAGGTGAGAGAGATCATTATCATATCATGTAAGTGCTCTTGAATATAACATTCATCGTTTAATCCACCATTTTTCATGATTCATTTTTTTTTAAATTGTCTTCAAAATACGTACCTACAAAAAAAAACATAAGTTAACTTCAGGGACTAACCCCTTGATTCAATATTGTAGTAGATGATCAAATTTTTTCAAAAAAATTAACATTGATGTGTGGTTAGGATTGATTTTGAATAAAAAATCTACGATGAAGTTGAAAGAGATCTTTATCATTTCATGCAAGTGCTCTTTAATATAACATTCTTTTTTTTTTAATCTATAAATTTTGTAACTATAAAAATTATAATGTTAAATGAATGAGTGAAAAAAAAACTAAGAAAATAATAGGAAAACAACATGAGATAACTACACTGACTAATCCCTCAGATGGATGAGAATTTTATTAGATGACAAAACATTCAAAAAAATGAAAATTGTTTCGTTGTTTATGATTGAATGCGAAGCTAAGACCTTAGACTAAGGTGAAAGAGATCATTATCATCTCAAATTTGTACCTATAAAAAATCTTAAGGTAAAATGAATGAGTGGGAAAAAACTAAGAGAAAATAATAGAAAAAAACATGCGATAACTACAATGACTAATCCCTCAGATCAATGAGAATTCTAAAAGATGACAAAACTTTCAAAGAAAATGAACATTGCTTTGTGGTTATGACTGAATTCGAACCTAAGACCTCTTAATATGGTGAAAGAGATCATAAAAGATGTGAACCCAAATAATTAAGATAGTATACAATAGTAAATAATTACGAATGAGCCAATAACAATAAAATTTAGAATGAAATAAAAGAATGAGCTTATCCGAATAATAGTGATAACTTATAAAAATAAAAATAAAAGAGTTTATCATGGATTAGGGGAGATGAAAATATTACTCTAATTATTTATTTATTATTATAATGAATGGATTGAATGCCAATTATTTAGGCACTAAGAAAGACCATTTATGGAGTAGTGACCATTCACCGTTACTATTTAATATACATGAATTTTGTTATAATAAAGTTAAAAAAATATTTTTATTTTATATTACTAAAGAGTTAAAATAAAATGCTTATAAACTTTAAACTATCATATCATTTCATCTTTAATTCCATTTATAAATTATTATTTTTATAATATTTTATCTACTTCACTTCTTTAACATATAGTTTTGAGTTTGGGAAAAATATTTTTGTTTTATACCATGAAAGTATTAAAATAAAATGTTGATAACATTTAAATTATCATATCACTTAATATTTAGTTTATTTTTAAAAATAACTATTATTCACAATATTTTATTTACTTCAATTCTCTAACATATCTTTTTTTGATTTGAGAAATTTTTTAATAATAATTAAATCAACATGATATGTGAAACTTTAAAATATTATTATAAAAATCAAATTTTAAAAATATAAAGAAAAAATACTATAATATTTTTAATTTTTGTAAAAACTATCGACGTTACTTTTTATTATTATTTAAATTTAAATCTGAAATGTGGAAAAGAGAGATTTTTAACTTATATTTTAAAAATGATAAATGAATATATATATATATATATATATATATATATATATATATATATATATATATATATATATATATATATATATATATATATATATATAAATTTTATTTATAATTTTTATTTATTATCTATCATAAATGAGTTATATACATTTTTTAATATTTGTTTTTAGATATTTGGATATTATATAATTATATCAATTTTATTAATCTTTTTATATTTTTGATTTGTATTTATTATTTAGAAAAAATAAGTAATTCATGATTATATAAAAATTATAATTTTGTTATTAAGCAAAATAAATAAAAGGGAATAATTAAAAAAGCATAATTTTTTAACATTGCAATGGGATTTAATACATTAAAGAATGTATGGGATATAAATTATAAAAAATTTATAACATATTTATTTGACAGTTTTTTTAAACAAAACTTATTTGATATTTATATTTAAATTAAATATATATTTATAATAATAATAATAATAATTATTATTACTATCATCATTGGAAATTAAAAACTTATTGTATAAAAAATGAGAATTAGAATATAAGATATAATAGTGCTAATTGAATATATTGTTATTATTATTATTTTTAAATATTATTATTATTTAGATATTATATAATTATTTTTAATATTGGTGGTTTAATATTATTATTATTACATTATTATTATTATAAATATTATAATAATTAGTATTATTTATCTTAATATAGAGTTTGTACTTATAATTAGAGTTTTTATTAATAATTATTAATGTAAAACCAATTTTTGAAAAAATATAATTATGATTGATATTAAAGTGACATGTGTCAAAGGTTGTCAAGAGTTGTTATTATGATGACACATTGCTAGGGTTGCCATCATGACAACCTTGCATTATTATTATATTATTATTATTATAAATATTATAATATTATAATAATTAGTATTATTTATCTTAATATAGAGTTTGTATAATTAGAGTTTGTACTTATAATTAGAGTTTCTATTAATAATTATTAATGTAAAACCAATTTTTGAAAAAATATAATTATGATTGATATTAAAGTGACATGTGTCAAAGGTTGTCAAGAGTTGTTATTATGATGATACATGGCTAGGGTTGTCATCATGACAACCTTGCATTTATATATCTACAATATAAGAAAGTTAACTGATCTGGAAAGTACATTTCTGCCCCTTTGCTTCCACAGTCTGCCACATGGACACCTTACTTGCTCTCTTTTTCTACACCACCGAGTCTGAATTCAAAACAAGCCAAAGAAAACCTTTACAAGCTTTTTGAATATAATAATAATAATTTTATATTGCTATGTTTCTTGGAAAACACAATCATAATCTGCCATACTCAAACTCTTTCTCAAAGTCTTTTCATTAGGTTTTGTTACTCTCTTCCTATCTACCTCAATCTTTTTCCTCTTTCTCCAACTCACGGGCGATTTGAAATCTGCGCCATCTTCCATCTTCATCCATCTTCAAACCTCTCCATCTTCTATCTTCAACCTCTGCATGGCTCATCCGATGGAAAAGTATTTTTGTTAACATTTGAGTTTTATTTTTATGTTTCAGATCTGATAAATCATTGATTTTTCAGATTTGTGAAAAGTATCGGTGATGTTTTTTAGATCTGTGATGTCAAATAAGATCCATTTCATTTTTAGCTTCACGGTTTTCTTATTTTCCAGGTTTAACCTATGGGTTTCTAGCTTCCTTCTTCATCAACAACAACCAATGATTTGTTGGTAAATTAGAAAGGTATGATTATGTGAGAAATAGAATAATTAGACAAATGTAGGGTTTTCATTTTGTTGTTGATAATGAAAATGGGATAATTTGGGGTTAGGGTTTTATTTTTGTTGGTGTTCTATTTTTTTGTCTTTCCCCTATTATATGTTCCATTTAGTTTGTTCTACTTACTAAACTTTAAGTTGCTGCATTAGAAAAAATGTTATGTACTATTATAATTTATCCTTTCACTTTCCATCTTTTTTTTTATTCATATGAAGCTTTGGTAGCATGTGAGGAAAAGTTAAATGAGATCACAAACCTTACAAATGAAACAGGGGAAGCCATCTTTTGACATAACATAGTACTTGGATTTCATGTCAAAGGGAGGCGTGGTAATTGACAAATAAATCTTTAATTAAGGTTTCTTTTTGTTTTTTTTCATAATTGTTATAGAATATTAATTTGAAGAATTCAAATGAAGATATTGTTACTCGTGGTAAGATTTTTTTTATCTTCATGGGGTTTTGTTATAATATATTTTTGAGTTTTTGATCTGACATTTTTGTAGATATTGTGTTTATGCTAGAACAACTGTTATCTAGATTGTCTTTGTTGATGTTACAGGTGAAGGTGGAAAATAGAGCTTGAAAAGTGGATGTAAGCTTCAAACTCTCTCACACCAGTTTTTAAGAAACGACGAGGATGAGAACTACTACACTTTCAAAATCCAGAAGAATCCGCAAGGGGAGTTCGCTTCGTGGAGTATCAGTTGAATGGAAGTCCAACTCCTGGTTGGTAACCGACTTGTAGTGTGATTCCCTGTGATACACTGACAACCTAATTGGTACCTTTTATTTTAGATATTTTATCATCTATAACTTAATGCATATTTTCGTGTAATATCAGTTATCTGCTGCTGTTTTTATTGTTTTTCAATAATGAATAATGATTCAGATGATGTTTCAGGTATTTGGTAATTCTCATGATATTGTATGATCCATCTATTGCAGATTTTCCATGTCAATGAAAATATTGAGAATATTAATGATCATTATTGGACATTATGAGCAGAAGAGGTAACTATATTAATTGAATATAATTGAATTTGCTAGGACTCAGTTAAAATACTTGACGTAGCGCATCTAAGATAGTGTGGACAACCCTTTAGGATGTTAGGTGAAAACTTCTATGAGTCTTTTGATAGGTTTTTTATGGTATATAGGCTGACTGTTAGTGGATTTAAATTAAGTGCAGGAGTTTGATGTTTGTGTGGACCGGGTTCGATACGGTGCATGCTGCGGTTCTGATTTGGTTTTCTTTGTTTTGCTGCAGATTTTGGCACTGTGATGTAGGGTGGGACTGACACTGTATTTTCTTCCCATGAAGCATTTGTGACTAACCTATTTTTAAAACACTGATATTATGCATAATGTCTCATTTTAAAATGAATGTTGGCTTTCAGTATGTGATGGTTTCAAAATTAAAAGTTTCTCTTTTTTTTTTAAACTTTGCACTCAAGGTTTTGTTGACATCATCTTCTCTATGCTGAATCATGGAGAGTCCGGAAACACAAATGAGCTGGAGAATCGAGCACGAGAAGGAGGGGATAGCAACGTGTCGCGGGTCAAAAAAATCATCGCCACGAAATTGTAACAAACAGAGTCGCCACCAAATTTTGTTTATTCCAAATGGAAAGGGAAAATATCGATAAAACCCAAAAAGATAGAAAAAATGGATAAGATAGTCATCGCAACCAAATTAGGTTCGGGAGTCGGTTAAGCAAGGGGAAGGTATTAGCACCCCTTACCTCCATCGTACTCGATGGGACCCATTTAGTTAGTCTTGTGATCGATTGTTAGCTTATTATCTATTTGCGTTTTAATTATTATATGGACAAGAAAGAAACGGGATTTGGTTTTTTATTATTGTGCTCGCCAAGACATTTGAGTCTTGTGCCTACATATCTTCAATGGAAGAATCAGAGCGAATGTAGTTCGGAAGAACTACGAATTTGTTAATAAATGTTATGGGTCTAATCGCACTTGGGCGGAAAAGACTTTGAATTGAAATTGTTTAATGAAAAAATGGAATTCAAGCATTCAAACAATGGCTTAACGGCCATCGCCTAAAATACTTGAAAGAGCATTTGCTAAATGAAGTTTTTTAATTAATACAAGCATTCAAACAAAAGCTTAACGGCCATCGCCAAAATGCTTGAAAGAGAAACTTGTACAAGTACGTACAAACCCCTCTTGGGTGATGAAAGAGATTGAAACGATTTGAGTTTTGAAAAGTCCTTAATGAAATACAAACATTCAAACAAAGGCTTAACGGCCATCGCCTAAATGTTTTAGAACAACTTGTACAAGTACGTACAAACCCTTCTAATTTCATCCATTGTGGACTCAACTCAATTCGATTGTAAAAAGCATTTTTATTGAAGAAAGAACTTGGTATTGACCAAGATTTGTTATGAAAAGATTAAAAAACGGAACTTGGTATTGACCAAAGTTTGTTATGAAAATATCCGCACATGGACGATGAAAGTGATTTGATGAGTTGAAATTGTTTTTTAGAGTTTTTGTAAAAGAGGCAAATCGAGTTTGAATGAGTCCTTAATGGAATCTAAACATTCAAACAAAGGCTTAACGGCCATCGCCCAAATGCTTTAGAACAACTTGTACAAGTACGTACAAACCCTTCTTTTCATCCATTAATGACACAATTCGATTCGATTATTAAAACAATTTTAATGTTTTTGATTGTGACAAAAGAAAGTTTAAAAAAAAGTTACTTGGTGTTGACCAAAATTTATTATGAAATTATTTGAAGCGAACTTGATGTTGAATCGAGAAGTTTATTTGAATGAAATTGTTTGTAAAAAATGGATTGATTTTATTATGATACTATCTTAATTAATTAATAAAAATGTATTTAATTTATTAATTAAATTAATTAAAAAATTAACTAAACATCATTAATTAATTAACAATATAGTCAAAGTTCAATTAGAATGACTAACTAATAAAAACACTTGATTAACTAATTAAAAGAAAAAAAGTATGCATGTTTTTGTCGTAGAAAAAGAAATTAATGGGCTAAATGATGGTGCGAAACCCAGATGGGGGTAAGGCCCGTGAAAGAAAATGGAATACATCATGCCAAAAAAAAAGTGATTCTGGGCCGGATTGAGTGTTTTTCGGATTGGACTACATGGGTTAAAGCCCAAAACGAAAATGCTAATGAGAAAAAAAACCTAGAACTAAT
Source organism: Vicia villosa (assembly GCF_029867415.1). Classification (NCBI taxonomy): domain Eukaryota; kingdom Viridiplantae; phylum Streptophyta; class Magnoliopsida; order Fabales; family Fabaceae; genus Vicia; species Vicia villosa. The sequence continues at coordinate 59,134,721 of NC_081181.1, read as the reverse complement.
AACAGCCGTTTGCCTTCGTTTTGCAACTTCAACCAATGATTATCCTTTTTAATTTTGATAAAAAGTTAATAAAACAAAATAAAAAGCTAACATCTTCTCTCATCTTGTTCACTCTGTTCTCTCGTTTGCTGTTACGGTGAACAACAACAAAACCAACATCTCTCAATCGCTGCAAACTCTCGGCTTCTCACAATCTCTCTCGGTTTCTCGCGATTTCACTCTCGTTCCTTGTCTCTCACGATGAACAACAAACAGAGACAACTCTCGCCTCTCTCGCGCTCACAGTTTCTCTCGCGATTCTCTCCTCTCAGTTTCTCGGCTCTCTCGATTCAAGCATAGCATACAAATCAAGTCAAGAAATTTATAACCCTAGGCCCCAAATCAATCCCAATACCCCAGAGTTCATTATGATTTCCCAATTACATGGTATAACGAATTAAAGACAGAAAAGCTAAAGCACAAATCGAATGAAGAAATAAAAACCTAAGTATGCCTTTGGTCTTCTCTGCTTCTAACTTCGTCTCTTCATTTGCTTCTGATTTCGTCTTTTCCGCTTATGTGTTGTGTTGTTCGGTTTTTTGAAGGTAAGTTGGGTTATTGCAAGAATGAGTGAGGGTGAGACTGAAGGTTATGTGTGAGGTTGTTTGAGAAGAAATTTGCAAAAGTTTCTCTTCTGTTAGGGTTTTTGTGGCCGCCGCTCTAGGTTTTTTTCTCCTCTCTTTCTTGCTGTTGATCTTCTGTTTTTATAGGTGGGATGAGGTAGTTTTGGGGGGAAAATTGAGATAGGTTTTGAACTTGTTTGGTATTCTGCTTTGGTACCTTTCTTGTGCAGGTTTTTGTTGTGCTTATTTGATGCAATTTTTGGCTTGTTGCTGCAGGTTGGAGCAGCAGTAGCAGGTTGGTGGTTATTGGAGCAGGGTCTTTGGACTGGTGTGGCAAGTGGGGCATAACATGAAGATGATGGTGAAACGAGCGTGCAACTTTGATACTTGCTTATTTATTTTTGTATTGATGATTTGAAATGTAATCAAAACAATATGTATACTTATGTTTTTATACAAATTATAAATTCTGACTTTAAACTATATAAAGTGAAACAAAAATATTTACTAAATGCAATTAATTATAATGAGAAAATGGTTCTGAATTATATACATCTTCTATTGCAACTATTTTTTGTATTTAATCATGTATAGTGTACTTAGATAAAAAAGCATGAATTACAACAAACTTTAATCTATAATTAGTTTTAGTTGTTAAAGAAAAAGTATATATTAATTCCAATAACGACAAACTTAACAATTCAAATGATGCATGAAAAGCAAACATAAAAATGCAAAGATACTTTGATTATGCATATGAGAACGAATTAGATGAAAAAAATTAGGTCAAAATTTAGGGTGCGACACAACGTCGTTGCTACCGGCAGTAAAATATAAGTAAATCTATAATTGAAAGAATTAATTTAATAGGTTGTTTATTCCCGATGTATCTGGTTTTTAGAATCCTAGAAGTTGTAATGACCACAAGGTGAACATGTGGTTGATGTCTCATAAGAGTTAGACCTGTCATTTGTTTGTTCACATGTGGATATTAAGTGTAATTTGTGATAATCCTAATTTGTTGTTACAAGATGTGAGTGTACATTTAAATTAGGAGTGTCCTCCTATCACCATATTGTGCATCCCTGAGATCAATTTCAGCCGTTGTGTCACCATTCGATATTTCTTGAAGTTGTAGATTCCATAAAGGCTTCAAGTGATTGAAGCTGCTCTGTTAGTGATTGTTTTTCAGTTATAAACTACAAAGCATGGACAAACCAAAGTCGTCGATACCGACACCAACATCGAAGATAAGTGATATTTACTTATTTCGCTAACCGATTACAATTGGCTAATATGTGTTTTGATTTATGTGCATACAATGATGAAAGCTTCCTTAACATGACCATTTTTCATATGATGATTGTTATTAAGGGAACATGTCCATTTTTCATATGATTATTCAGCTATCTTAATGGAACTGTCATGACATAAGCAAAATTTTCTTACATCATTGCTTAATTTCCCTCTTTTTTCTATGCATTGTTTATGTTTATAATACTGATCTTACCGGTGTCGGCGTGGTGTCTGATGAACGTATCTATGTGAATATCGTGTTTGTGTTGTGTTGGTATACGTGGTGTCTTATTTACCTTCTGTCTAACAAATAGGTATATTCCAATTGAGGAGATCCCAATTAACTACGGCGGTTTCAAAAGAGAAAACGATTATGAATTCTTCAACCAAGACGCAACTGTTTCTGAACTAATTCTCAAGCCTGGATCAACGACAACCATAGAGATACCTGCATTGGAAGTTGGACTGAGGAGTTTGTTCCCAAGAAATACCAGCTGAACTGAAAGGTATATACAAGTATGAGATGTGTCAATTTCTACCTTATAGTAACTCGATTCCAATATTTTTATGCTAACTCTCTTAAATTATCAGGACTGTCTGGGAGATCAAGCAAAAGATATTGGTTGACATGGTTGTTGTTGATTGTTGTTATCATCACTTTCAATTTTTACCAACTGTCGCTGATTGTTGTTATTATCGCTTTCAATTTTGTCTTTAAGGGTTTGAAGACATGGATGTACTGCCTCCGAACCCGGGCTGCAAGTGATGCCATCAAATTTATCGTTGATACCTCTGCCATTAAAGTAATTGACCTTTATTTTGATCAATCCTTCCCTTCATTTGATTTGTGTTGGTACATTTTGATATTAAATAATTTTTGTTATGAATGTAGGAGCAAGCAAAGGCAGAGGAGGGTGATCTTGATGAAGATGCCAAGATGGCACAAATGGTGAGCTCATTGACGAACAAAGATGAGTGTTTGGTCTGCGGAAGTTAAAACTACACCTTATATTTTCACCTCTAGGCATTAAAAAATCAATTTACCATAGAATGGCACCATCAGCGAAGGAGACAACAACTGTCTAAAATTCAAATGTGTTGTATAGAGTTTACTTTGTTGCTGATTTTATGTATGCATTGCTTTGTCATGTATTGTATTGCATGTTAGAAAGTGTTGTTCATTTAGGTATAAAATTATATTTGAGAATTTATAATCATAATTTACAAGTATTTAATAGTTTTCCTTGCAATGTTTATTAAGTTGCATCTTGGTATAAAAAAGATTACTTCTGCTAATTAGAGCTATGTCAAATAGTTTGACTTTATGAATGAGAATGACAAAAAACCGGTGTTTGAGTTAACACCAGTCCAACAACATATAATTTTTTATACATGAAAATAATATGTTGAAAGTTACTTAATGTATGCATGAAGCCTAAAGGTGGGGACAAAGGTTAATATGAAGCCAGTCAATTTTAAAACATATTTATTATTTAATAGTTGTTTTTTAATGAGAACATATTTACAATAATATGTGTTGTTTTATCAATATATAATTTAGTTTTTTTTTACATTTACAATAATATGTTTTTCTTATTAATATATAATTTTTTTTTGCATTTACAATAATTTAATTAAAAGAAATTAAACATTTACTTATTTAGACTAGGATGCAATACACATAAAAAAAATAAAAATATAGAAAAAAATAAAACTTATACAAATCAAATTTAGATTTTATCTTTTAAATCTTAAATTTTTAATATTTATTCTTTTATACACGGGAACATGAAGTTATTAATCAAAATATTGATTATTAACGGGACATGAAATTACTGATCAAAATATTGATTATTAAAGGGACATGAAATTACTGATCAAAATATTTTTTACGGTACACGGGGACATGAAGTTATTGATCAAAATAATATTTGTACACGGGAACATGGAGTTATTGATCAAAATATTAATTATTAATGTGATATGAAGTTATCGATCAAAATATTGATTATTAACGGGACATGAAGTTACTGATCAAAATATTTTTTAAGGTACACGGGGATAGAGTTATTGATCAAAATAATATTTGGACACGGGAACATGGAGTTATTGATCAAAATATTGATTATTAACGGGACATGTAGTTACTGATCTAAATATTTATTATTAACGGGACATGAAGTTACTAATCAAAATATTTTTTAAGATACACTGAGACATGAAGTTATTGATCAAAATAATATTTGTACACGAGAACATGAAGTTATTGATCAAAATATTGATTATTAACGGGACATGAAGTTACTGAACAAAATAATTTTTTATTAATTATACTTTCAATTATTATTTTTTCACGGATAACCAGATATTTTTCTATTAAAAAGTATACATTTGAAATAAATGCGCGTCCCGTACCAGAACCCGTGCGAACGCACGGGTTTATTACTAGTAAGATAAGATATTGTTTGGTTAATGAATGTTTTCCCCAATTTTCGGTGCATATATCTTCGTTCATGTTCTTGCCTTATACTTGTGGCTTTATTTTTTGATGATAAAGTTAAAGTAAGGACACCATAAAATGGTTTTGAATGCCTTATAATTATGGTTTATGATTTTTGTAGTTTACCTTGTTTTTTTGGTCAGGTTACTTGTTTTTTTTTTTTTTATAGAAAAGGCCAAGAAATTGAAAAGAAACAAAAGCTTGGCCTAAGGCATACTACAGCAAAAGTTTGGAATTTTACAACAGACCCAATACAAACTAACAGATAACACCATAAAAAGGGTGTCAGGTTGATGTGCATAAGGTATATTCTTATGCACAGTGTATAAGTCTCGTACTATTTAAATTATTTCGATTAACATTTTAGTTAGAAACGAATAATAATATCATAATCCATGAATAATATATGCATTATTTGTACACATCTATTAATTATGAATAATTATCAATTGTGAGTAATGAGTACACTATTCTGAGTAATATTTACACCATTATGAGTAATATCAAATTTTAATTATTTTGAATAATATATTCATTATTCTGAGTAATATTTGTACTATTTTAAGTAATTTGTATATTATTTGAGTAAATAATATAATACTTTGAATAATATAAACAATATTTGAGTATTTATGCACCGTGCATAAGGATATACCTTATGCACATCAACACATCCCGTAAAAAGGCAAACACCAAAGCCCCCCAACAATTTAAATCTCCACTTGTACACTCCACAAGATACAGTTGGTATATAATACCCACTAGAACGACTATGGTCACCTAACAGACAAATATACATAGAGAAAACAATTAGAATGCATAAACAACCACGTCACCACTCCTACAACAACCACTACCGCTTCTTAGAGAGCTCGACCACCCCAGACCAAAGACCACAATTCTGAAGCACTTGAAGACTCCCAACAAACGCTGCTGCACAACCTGACAGAAGAAAGAAAACACAGCAGCAAACCAACACAACCACACTTGCCATTCCTTAGCTCGTTCTCTTCTAAGTCAATCTCGTAACTGGATAACCAACACCCGCAATTGTTGTATTGATGCACACGAGCCAAGAACAGTTCTAGTATTCAAATACCAGAGAGTGAAATTATAGTATATACTACTTGATTTAACTTCCAACCAATTTCAATACCATCTTTTCACATATTCAACCACATTGATCAGATTCATTTTCTTATTTTAGAACATCTACTCAATTCTTTGTGAAGACATGCTTTCAATATGTTTTGACGAAGACAAGATCAACGTTACCTTAAGAAAAGAAGGATAAAAATATCTATAAAGATGCATGACTTTGTTGAAGCTTTGTGATCAAGCTATAAGGTATATGAATTCTATATCATATTATAATACGGTGAGAGAACTGACTTTTTGTTTTGTATTTTGCAAAACATGTTGCGGTTAGCAAGAGTCGCCACCGAGTTTTATTTTATCCAATTAGGAAAGGTAAAAAGAACAGGAAAGACCTTTTAAAGATTTTGAGTTCGGGGTGTAGGTTATACAAAGCCGAGGTGTTAGCACCCTTTGTATCCATGGTTATCCATGGGCTCAGGGCTCTTAATTGCTTAGCTCAATTTATTTTTGTTTGACTTCTGTGTGTGTGCTTGAAAATATTTTATAAAAGAATTAACTTTGTAATGATTCCTCATTCGAATATATACAAAAGTATTTATCTTGAAAATATTTTGAGAAAGATGCTTAAAAAAAGCTTTTACTTTGTAATGATCCTTGTACGGATATATACAAAGTATTTGTTTAGAAATTGTTTTGAAAAACGTGAGGTGTAAAGAGCATTGTGAGTAAGCAATCAGGATTACCTACCTATTAAGGATTTTCTTTCCTATTCTACGCCTTTTCTTGAGTGATAGTACTTTTCATACCATTAGTGGGTAGGTAGTCCTATCTATTGGATGTGAAGGAACATCGAAGGGTCATCGAATGGTCATAGAAGGCAACATGTACGTAAGGGTACCTTTAGCCATTCGAAGGGACTATCATCATTTTATCGTAGCGTCATCGAGGGACAAGATCATTTTCTCGTAGGCAACTCGAAGGGACTATGATCTTTATATCGGAGGAACTATGATGATTTGAATCATAGACAACATTTGCTAAAGGTATCCCTACCCTCGAGGGACTTGACCGTGTAATCGAAAAGCATTAATGAGAGGGCACCTTAGAGGTGAGTGAGTGCAAGTATGTTGTATTCAGTTATTTTATTTATCTTGGAATTAAAAGTGATCCAACGATTGTTTTTATTTTCCCATACAATCTAAGACATACATCTAATAGATAAATATAAGGTGCAGAAAGTAAAAACAAAAATTAAAATCCTACGCTATTACTGTTAGAACAAGATTTGTTCTTATCAATTATCTTAGTTTTGATGATAACAATAATATGAATTTTGCTTAAGATAATATGGTACTCTAATCCAATGCAATTTCCCTTTCAGGAAATATATAAAGAGTACGCATAATTCAGCACTCAGAAGATGTGTCTCAAATGGTTCAGCATGCAACATCAGAAGATGGTCGAAGCAGAATCAGAACATGGGTCTATGAAGCATCAGATGAACAAGAGATCAGAAGCACTGAAGATCAGAAGATGGTATCACGCAACAGAAGCACTTCAAGATCAGAAGATCAGAAGATGCTTTGCACCAAGCTGTTTGACTCTGATGATATTCAAACGTCGTATTCACAAACATCAGATCAGAAGGAAGTACACGTGGCAGACTACGCTGACTGACAAAAGGAACGTTAAAGCTACTAAAGGCGACGTCAGTAGACACAGCGTGAACAAGGCTCGAGGTAGTTGACAAAAGCGTATAACATTAAATGCGAAGCTGTACGGAACACGCAAAGCATTAAATGCACCCAACGGTCATCTTCTCAACGCCTATAAATATGAAGTTCTGATGAGAAGCAAGGTTAACGATCCTGAACCAAGATAATTCAAATTAACTTGCTGAAACGCTGTTCAATCAAAAGCTCAGAATCTTCATCAACTCACTACATTGCTGTTGTAATATCTTAGTGAGATTAAGCTTAAATTGTAGAGAAATATCACAGTTGTGATTATCGCTTTTAAGAAGCATTTGTAAACTCTTGAATTGATTACATTAAGTTGTAAGGAACTAGAGTGATCGGTTGATCAGTATACTCTAGGAAGTCTTGGCAGTTGGCTGAGCAGTTTGTAACTAGAGTGATCAGGTTGATCAGAATACTCTAGAGGAAGTCTTAGCAGTTGGCTGAGCAGAAAGTCTTAGGAGTGAACTAAGCCTAGAGTGATCGTGTTGATCAGTAGACTCTAGAAAAGTCTTAGGAGTGAACTAAGCAGTTGTTCCTGGAGTGATCAGGTTGTGATCAGAAGACTCTGGAAGACTTAGTTGCGGCTAAGTGGAAAACCATTGTAATCCGTGCGATTAGTGGATTAAATCCTCAGTTGAGGTAAATCATCTCTGCGGGGGTGGACTGGAGTAGCTTCGTTAACAGCGAACCAGGATAAAAATAATTGTGCATTTTATTTTTACCGCTCAAGTTTTAAAGTCACACTTATTCAATCCCCCCCCCTTTCTAAGTGTTTTTCTATCCTTCAATTGGCATCAGAGCGCGGTTCTAAGGTGCAAGCACTTAACCGTGTTTAGAAAAGATTCAGGAAGAGAAAAACGCTTCATTTAAAAGATGGTTGATGAAAGTGAAAAGACTACATCTACATCTGGCTCTGCTGAGCAATACAACGGTAACAATGGTTATACTAGACCGCCGGTATTTGATGGTGAAAACTTTGAATACTGGAAAGATAAACTGGAAAGTTACTTTCTGGGTCTAGATGGTGATCTATGGGATCTTCTGATGGATGGTTACAAACATCCAGTAAATGCCAGAGGCGTGAAGCTGTCAAGGCAAGAAATGAATGATGATCAAAAGAAGCTTTTCAGGAATCATCATAAATGCAGAACTGTTTTGCTGAATGCTATCTCTCATGCTGAGTATGAGAAGATATCTAACAGGGAAACGGCCTATGATATATATGAGTCCTTGAAAATGACTCATGAAGGAAATGCTCAAGTCAAGGAGACAAAAGCTCTTGCCTTAATCCAGAAGTATGAAGCCTTCAAGATGGAGGATGATGAAGACATTGAAAAGATGTTTTCGAGATTTCAAACTCTAACTGCTGGATTGAGAGTTCTTGACAAAGGATACACCAAGGCTGATCATGTAAAGAAGATCATCAGAAGCTTACCCAGAAGATGGGGTCCGATGGTGACTGCATTCAAGATTGCGAAGAATCTGAATGAAGTTTCTCTGGAAGAGCTTATCAGTGCCTTGAGAAGCCATGAGATTGAGCTGGACGCAAATGAGCCTCAAAAGAAAGGTAAGTCTATTGCATTAAAATCCAATATCAAGAAATGCACTAACGCTTTTCAGGCTAGAGAAGAAGATCCTGAAGAATCAGAATCTGAAGAAGAAGATGAACTGTCCATGATTTCCAGAAGGCTAAATCAACTCTGGAAGACCAAGCAAAGGAAGTTCAGAGGCTTCAGAAGTTCAAGGAAATTTGAACGTGGAGAATCTTCTGATGAAAGAAGGTTTGACAAGAAGAAGGTCATGTGCTATGAATGCAATGAGCCTGGACACTACAAGAATGAATGTCCAAATCTTCTGAAGGAAAGTCCCAAGAAAAAGGCTCATAAGAAGAAAGGTCTTATGGCAACCTGGGATGAGTCAGAAGATGATTCAGAAGATGAGCAGGCCAACTGTGCGCTGATGGCGACAGAAGATGACGGATCAGAATCTACATCAGAATCAGATTCTGAAGAGGTATTTTCTGAACTTACTAGAGATGAGTTAGTTTCCGGATTAACTGAACTTCTGGAATCCAAGTCTCAGATTTGTATTAAATACAAAAAGCTGAAAAAGCTATTTGAATTTGAAACAAAGAGGCTTGAATTGGAGAATTCTGAATTAAAAGAAAAACTTTTAAAACTATCCAATAATGTTGGATCTCCTTCTGATTCAGAAAAATCCACTCCCAGTCTAAACCATATTCTGAAGGAATATGATTTAAGTTTCAGGAAGTTCTTATCTAGAAGTATTGGCAGAAGTCAGCTAGCTTCTATGATATATGCCGTATCTGGAAACAAAAGAGTTGGCATTGGTTATGAGGGTGAAACCCCATACAAACTTGAACCTGTTGATGAAATGAAAATTACATACAAGCCATTGTATGATCAGTTCAAGTATGGCCACTCACATGATATTAGGCACACTTCACATGCACAAAGTTTTCACATTACACACACTAAGAAGCATGTGACACAACCTAGGAAATATCATGAAACTCACATTAAGAATTATCATGCTGTTCCTCCTATTGCTTACAATGTTAAATCCAAGTTCAAACAGAACTTGAGAAAATCTAACAAGAAAGGACCCAAGAAGATGTGGGTACCAAAGAAAAAGATTATTTCTTTTGCAGATTCTCCTGATAACAAAGAAGACAACATTCAACATGACTTGACACCTGGATTCAAGTTGGTCTCAACACTTGAAGGGAAGAAAGATTGTCTCTCAAGTTCTGGTTCTTAAATCTGTTGAAGAAACTATGTTTGTAGGATTTCAGAAAAGAAAGTTTATTAGTCTTGGATCCATCAGTTTTGTGTGTCTCTAAAGCATTGATGTTTCATTCTTGATTATTCTGAATGCTCTAAATGCTACAGAATATACAACATTGAAACATTGATTGTGGACAAATCTATAAACATCTGTTTTGATGATAAACTTGTTTCTGATGAAACAAAGAGCTTAAGAATTTCTGCAGATACAGTTTTGTCTTATCAGAAGCTGCAGAACAGTGAAGTAAACCTCCAGAAGCTGTGTACATCTGAAGTAATGGATCAGAAGATCATTCAGACTTATATCAGCACACTTCAGAAGGAGTATTTCCAGAAGAGAAACTTGATCAACTCAGAAGCAGTAATCAGAATTTGAAGGCGTAAAATCTCTCTGATATTTACAGCTGTCATCTTTTATCTGATGGTGAACACGTATCTGTACGGTTAGTACAAAGCGTGCAGTTGAAAAGACGCCGACCTAGGTAACTGTATTAAATCATTTCATTTACTGTGTTCTCTCTCCTAATGTCATTTCTCATTAAATGCATAATGATTTCTTTTTTAAATCTTTTAAATAACCCGCTTCATCTTCATTCCCATTTTTTTTCTCTCTCTCTCTTTTGTGCATTCACCTTGTTGCATCTCTCTTCAAACCCTAGTTCTTGATTTGATCTCAAGGCATTATCATAATGAATCCATCTCCTCGTTCATCAATCTCTAAAGATAGTATCACTTCCACACAGAACCGTTTAAGCAAAAATGATGCTCCGTTGAAAACTTGCTTAATACCCACGAAAGAACTGGAAGTTCTATGTGAATCGGCTGTGGACGTCAACAACCTTAAAGCAAATGGCTTTCAGTGTGATGCAAGAATCCTTGAGCAAGGATGGTCTAAATATCTTGATAGATTGGTTGGTCCAATTTATCCTGAACTTGTAAAGGAATTTTGGGTACATGCATCAGTTACCCCAACTGCCATCATCTCATTCGTGCTAGGGCATGAAGTGACTATCACTGAGAAACTCATCAGAAAGCTGTACAATCTTGATGATGAAGAAGGTTGGTCTGAGTTTCAACCCCATACAGTTGACTGGACTTTAGTTGAAAAACAAATCTCTACGGTTGTTGGAACTGACTCTCATTTTACGGGCAACTTAAAGCCTTTTTATAAAGTATGGGCTGAGATTATTCTGGGTTCTCTCTACCATAGAAAAAAGATGCGCTGCTCCTCCTACATCAGTCCGACTCACAAGTATACTCTCTCCTGCATTGGAAAAAAGATAGAGATCAACATCTCCCATATTCTATTTGAGAATCTGAAAACCTCTATCTTTGAGTCAAGAGAAGATGAAAGGGCGAAGTATCCTCATATTCCAAGAACAACCATTCCTTTCGGAAGGATGATTTCAGACATTCTGATTGAAAGCAAAGTGGTGGACTCCATCAGAAATCGTAATGCCTCGCATTTTCTTGGAGTAACTCAAGGTCCAATCTTCAATGGTGTTGATCTGTTCGGACTGGAAGTCATTAAGAATGTACCTGTTATGTGCACGAGCTTTCCTGACATTCTGTCTAGAAGAATTGCTGTTAAAGGGTTCATCTCTCTGTTTCATAAAGAACTTGATCAAGTTGTCAAGTTTTACTTGGAAGATTGCGTGAGGAAGCAATCGGATGTTGATCCTGCTTGGATCCGTGGCAGAGTACTTCCGTCTAAAGAAGATATTCTGAAGAAGGATAAGAAGGAACGACAGGCAAGGTTAAAAAGAAAGGCTGAAGAAGATGAGGCTGAAAGAGCCAAGAAGTTGAGGGTCACCTATGATCCTGACAAGGTGGACTCTAAAGAACGAAGAGATAAAAGGATCAGAGATTCCTTTCGCAGAACCAGATCTTCTTCTTCTTCTTCTGTACAAATCTCCAGAAATGTCCTTACTCCACCTCCTTCTGTCCCTAAACCATCTTTCCAATCACCTCCATCTGAACCAAAAGTAAACTTCACTCTACCAAATCCTTCTCCATCATCCTCCTCCTCTCCCATTCTAAACCCCACACCGTTGAGCATTCTTCCACCAACTCCTTCTGATAATTTCTCCTCACCAATTCCCTTTACAAATACTCCACCCTCTCCTAAATTCATTCCATCTGACACTCTAACATCATCAATCATTCTCTCAGATATTCCCTCCTCCTCAACCACCGCACCTCCATCTTCTTTATCCCATCCATTACCTACCAGAAAATCCCAACCCTACTGTCTTCTCTATCCTGACTACAAATTCACCTTCAATCCGCCTGAACCTGAACCTTCTACATTCCTGGAACTCTTCAGACATGAGGTAATTAGCAGTCTAGACCTTCTGAAGGATGCATTCCTAAATGGTCTGGATGATGTTGCTACAAAAAATCTCTGGAGAAGATTTCGCAAGGATTTCCAAGTAGAAGCAATGGGAGTTCAGAAAAGACTGGTGGCTGCTGCCCCTGGTTACCCTGGTTGCCTTCTGGAGGAAGATAATGGCAAATACTATCATCCTCTCAGAAATTGTGTTGCTGCTGAGGAGAAGCCCTTTGTGGATGAATTGGAAGTATTGAGACTGGCTGCTGCAATGGAAGCAAACCCATGCAGGGACATGGTTCTCTGGATTCCTGAGTATCCTGTTCTGCTAGGAGACTTCAAGACTCTCTTTGACTTTCTGAGGGAAAACCCTTCTAAGAAAGACCCTAGCTTGGTCATTCCAGAAGTTGTTGACCCACCAGAAGTTGAAGGCCCTTCTGCTCCCAGGAATTTAGCTGCCATTCTTCAGGCTCTAGAGAATGGAGACTCTGAAATTCCTGCTGCAGAGTATGGAGATGCTTCTATGCAAGAAGCAGATGCTGAAGATCATGTTGCTAAATCAGACCCTGTTGAGGATATCCCAGCAAATGATACTTCTATGGAAGCTGCAGATCAACATGTCTTTCCTGTGGTTGAAAGCGGTGAAACTTCTCTTGATGAACCTTCTCGTCTCGCAAGGACTCTAGAAGAAATTCAGAGGAGACAGGATGAGCAAAGCTCACTCAATGAGAAGTATGATGCTTTCATTGAGAGGCAAGAAGGACACAACAACGATGTTAAACAGATGCTGGCCAAGATCTTGTCAAAACTAGGGCCATCTTAGTTTGAGTCTATGTTGTTTCTTTCTTTTCTTTTGCATCTGTTTTGTTTCTGTGCATCTAATTTTTTCATCCTGTACTTTTGTACCCTTTGGTTGAACCTTAATGAAATCATCTTCTTCCTCCATGTGTTTCTGTTTTTATACATCTGAATCTTTTTAAATATTCTTTTTGATGTTATGACAAAAAGGGGGAGAACATAAATGATAAATGATTTGATTAAATCTATCAGTTGCTGGGTAAAGGCTCCCACACATTCACTAACAAGAACTGCAAGTTCTACATAGTTTAAGTGTTTTGCAGGTACAAAGAAGTGAAGTGAATCTTCAGAAGCAAACACTAGAAGCAAAACCATAAGAAGTGTTATTCTGTAAAAGGAATAAGCTCTTGGAAACTGAAGCAAGCTGAGCGCTGTCAAGCTTCAGAGATCAGAAGCAAGAAAGAAGAATGAATCAGAAGCACTGATAATAGAATTCGAATATCATTGTCTATCCTGTTATGACAAAATTCTATTTGCTCTGATACATATAATGTTATGGCTCTGATACATTATTTGCTCTGATACATGTTTTTAGCCTAAATGCTCTGATACATTTGGCTCTGATACATATCATGTATTTGAATATACATTTTATGTTCTAACTCGTTCATGCTGACTTTTGTCGTTTAGTTTTTGTTCTGTAACATTTCAGGATGTAGAGATGCTCAGATGATGCTCTGGTACATTCAACAATGTTCTGATACAAATCTAGCATGAAGTGATGATTGGTAGACATTCAAAGTTCTGAAGCTATCCGAGGGAAGCAGAAATCAGAAGATGTGAATGCTCCAAAAGATCCAGAAATTCAAGTTCTGAAGCTATCCGAGGGAAGCAGAAGTCAGAAGCTGTGAATGTTCTGAAGATCTAAAGAAATTCAAGTTCTGAAGCTGTCCTGAATGGAAGCAGAAGTCAGAAGCTGTGAATGTTCTGAAGATCTAAAGAAATTCAAGTTCTGAAGCTGTCCAATGGAAGCAGAAGTCAGAAGCTATGAATTCTCTGAAGGCAGAAGCTTACATGATCGTCTCTACCGAAATAATCAGGGAAGTCTTTTATCAAAGTTCTTCGAGTATTTATTTCAGGGGGAGATTATTTATCTCAGGGGGAGATTGTTAATCTCAGGGGGAGACATATTCATATGCTTATGCTATAGCTGTGTAATTTGTCTTTTGCCGTCTACTCTTTCTGATCGCAAATTCATATCATTTATATATGTTTTTGTCATCATCAAAAAGGGGGAGATTGTTAGAACAAGATTTGTTCTTATCAATTATCTTAGTTTTGATGATAACAATAATATGAATTTTGCTTAAGATAATATGGTACTCTAATCCAATGCAATTTCCCTTTCAGGAAATATATAAAGAGTACGCATAATTCAGCACTCAGAAGATGTGTCTCAAATGGTTCAGCATGCAACATCAGAAGATGGTCGAAGCAGAATCAGAACATGGGTCTATGAAGCATCAGATGAACAAGAGATCAGAAGCACTGAAGATCAGAAGATGGTATCACGCAACAGAAGCACTTCAAGATCAGAAGATCAGAAGATGCTTTGCACCAAGCTGTTTGACTCTGATGATATTCAAACGTCGTATTCACAAACATCAGATCAGAAGGAAGTACACGTGGCAGACTACGCTGACTGACAAAAGGAACGTTAAAGCTACTAAAGGCGACGTCAGTAGACACAGCGTGAACAAGGCTCGAGGTAGTTGACAAAAGCGTATAACATTAAATGCGAAGCTGTACGGAACACGCAAAGCATTAAATGCACCCAACGGTCATCTTCTCAACGCCTATAAATATGAAGTTCTGATGAGAAGCAAGGTTAACGATCCTGAACCAAGATAATTCAAATTAACTTGCTGAAACGCTGTTCAATCAAAAGCTCAGAATCTTCATCAACTCACTACATTGCTGTTGTAATATCTTAGTGAGATTAAGCTTAAATTGTAGAGAAATATCACAGTTGTGATTATCGCTTTTAAGAAGCATTTGTAAACTCTTGAATTGATTACATTAAGTTGTAAGGAACTAGAGTGATCGGTTGATCAGTATACTCTAGGAAGTCTTGGCAGTTGGCTGAGCAGTTTGTAACTAGAGTGATCAGGTTGATCAGAATACTCTAGAGGAAGTCTTAGCAGTTGGCTGAGCAGAAAGTCTTAGGAGTGAACTAAGCCTAGAGTGATCGTGTTGATCAGTAGACTCTAGAAAAGTCTTAGGAGTGAACTAAGCAGTTGTTCCTGGAGTGATCAGGTTGTGATCAGAAGACTCTGGAAGACTTAGTTGCGGCTAAGTGGAAAACCATTGTAATCCGTGCGATTAGTGGATTAAATCCTCAGTTGAGGTAAATCATCTCTGCGGGGGTGGACTGGAGTAGCTTCGTTAACAGCGAACCAGGATAAAAATAATTGTGCATTTTATTTTTACCGCTCAAGTTTTAAAGTCACACTTATTCAATCCCCCCCCTTTCTAAGTGTTTTTCTATCCTTCAATTGGCATCAGAGCGCGGTTCTAAGGTGCAAGCACTTAACCGTGTTTAGAAAAGATTCAGGAAGAGAAAAACGCTTCATTTAAAAGATGGTTGATGAAAGTGAAAAGACTACATCTACATCTGGCTCTGCTGAGCAATACAACGGTAACAATGGTTATACTAGACCGCCGGTATTTGATGGTGAAAACTTTGAATACTGGAAAGATAAACTGGAAAGTTACTTTCTGGGTCTAGATGGTGATCTATGGGATCTTCTGATGGATGGTTACAAACATCCAGTAAATGCCAGAGGCGTGAAGCTGTCAAGGCAAGAAATGAATGATGATCAAAAGAAGCTTTTCAGGAATCATCATAAATGCAGAACTGTTTTGCTGAATGCTATCTCTCATGCTGAGTATGAGAAGATATCTAACAGGGAAACGGCCTATGATATATATGAGTCCTTGAAAATGACTCATGAAGGAAATGCTCAAGTCAAGGAGACAAAAGCTCTTGCCTTAATCCAGAAGTATGAAGCCTTCAAGATGGAGGATGATGAAGACATTGAAAAGATGTTTTCGAGATTTCAAACTCTAACTGCTGGATTGAGAGTTCTTGACAAAGGATACACCAAGGCTGATCATGTAAAGAAGATCATCAGAAGCTTACCCAGAAGATGGGGTCCGATGGTGACTGCATTCAAGATTGCGAAGAATCTGAATGAAGTTTCTCTGGAAGAGCTTATCAGTGCCTTGAGAAGCCATGAGATTGAGCTGGACGCAAATGAGCCTCAAAAGAAAGGTAAGTCTATTGCATTAAAATCCAATATCAAGAAATGCACTAACGCTTTTCAGGCTAGAGAAGAAGATCCTGAAGCATCAGAATCTGAAGAAGAAGATGAACTGTCCATGATTTCCAGAAGGCTAAATCAACTCTGGAAGACCAAGCAAAGGAAGTTCAGAGGCTTCAGAAGTTCAAGGAAATTTGAACGTGGAGAATCTTCTGATGAAAGAAGGTTTGACAAGAAGAAGGTCATGTGCTATGAATGCAATGAGCCTGGACACTACAAGAATGAATGTCCAAATCTTCTGAAGGAAAGTCCCAAGAAAAAGGCTCATAAGAAGAAAGGTCTTATGGCAACCTGGGATGAGTCAGAAGATGATTCAGAAGATGAGCAGGCCAACTGTGCGCTGATGGCGACAGAAGATGACGGATCAGAATCTACATCAGAATCAGATTCTGAAGAGGTATTTTCTGAACTTACTAGAGATGAGTTAGTTTCCGGATTAACTGAACTTCTGGAATCCAAGTCTCAGATTTGTATTAAATACAAAAAGCTGAAAAAGCTATTTGAATTTGAAACAAAGAGGCTTGAATTGGAGAATTCTGAATTAAAAGAAAAACTTTTAAAACTATCCAATAATGTTGGATCTCCTTCTGATTCAGAAAAATCCACTCCCAGTCTAAACCATATTCTGAAGGAATATGATTTAAGTTTCAGGAAGTTCTTATCTAGAAGTATTGGCAGAAGTCAGCTAGCTTCTATGATATATGCCGTATCTGGAAACAAAAGAGTTGGCATTGGTTATGAGGGTGAAACCCCATACAAACTTGAACCTGTTGATGAAATGAAAATTACATACAAGCCATTGTATGATCAGTTCAAGTATGGCCACTCACATGATATTAGGCACACTTCACATGCACAAAGTTTTCACATTACACACACTAAGAAGCATGTGACACAACCTAGGAAATATCATGAAACTCACATTAAGAATTATCATGCTGTTCCTCCTATTGCTTACAATGTTAAATCCAAGTTCAAACAGAACTTGAGAAAATCTAACAAGAAAGGACCCAAGAAGATGTGGGTACCAAAGAAAAAGATTATTTCTTTTGCAGATTCTCCTGATAACAAAGAAGACAACATTCAACATGACTTGACACCTGGATTCAAGTTGGTCTCAACACTTGAAGGGAAGAAAGATTGTCTCTCAAGTTCTGGTTCTTAAATCTGTTGAAGAAACTATGTTTGTAGGATTTCAGAAAAGAAAGTTTATTAGTCTTGGATCCATCAGTTTTGTGTGTCTCTAAAGCATTGATGTTTCATTCTTGATTATTCTGAATGCTCTAAATGCTACAGAATATACAACATTGAAACATTGATTGTGGACAAATCTATAAACATCTGTTTTGATGATAAACTTGTTTCTGATGAAACAAAGAGCTTAAGAATTTCTGCAGATACAGTTTTGTCTTATCAGAAGCTGCAGAACAGTGAAGTAAACCTCCAGAAGCTGTGTACATCTGAAGTAATGGATCAGAAGATCATTCAGACTTATATCAGCACACTTCAGAAGGAGTATTTCCAGAAGAGAAACTTGATCAACTCAGAAGCAGTAATCAGAATTTGAAGGCGTAAAATCTCTCTGATATTTACAGCTGTCATCTTTTATCTGATGGTGAACACGTATCTGTACGGTTAGTACAAAGCGTGCAGTTGAAAAGACGCCGACCTAGGTAACTGTATTAAATCATTTCATTTACTGTGTTCTCTCTCCTAATGTCATTTCTCAATGAGATATTCATTTTAACTTATTTATATCACCAGAACTTCTGACTTGTCTCAGTACAGTTCTAAAGACATTTTGCGTGAATGTTCTGAGTTAAATGAATTGTACATAAAGTAAAAGACTCATTCATTTTTATCCTGGTTCACCTTCTGAATAAGGCTACCTCCAGTCCACCCTCCTTAGGTGATTTGCTTCTCAACAGAGGACTTAATCCACTATAACCAAACATGATTACACTTGCACAATCAATCGTCGTGACTAACAACCTGCACAACCAACTGCTGTGACTAACCCTGCACAAGCTACCCGCGAGTGACTTACCCCTAGATGATTGAACCGTTCAGTGATCCCATCTGGATATAACATTCATCAATCTAGTAACCTTCACAAGCCAACTGCTCGTGACTAACTGCAATGGACTGTTCAGTGATCTAATCCACAGATATAACATCCATTGACTCCTGCACCGCCAACTGCTGTGACTAATCTTTGCACAACCAACCTGTTGTGACTAACCCTAGATGATGAACCGTTCAGTGATCCCATCAGGATATAACGTTCATCAATCTCCAGGAGATTACAAGTGTGCTTCTTAGTTAAGCAGATTTTCTCCTATTCTTAAGTACATCTGTTTACGACACACTAACTAGAAGTCACTTCTGGTGCCTAAACATCCTATCAAAAGTTTCCTAAAAAATAACACACTACGAGCAACAACTCTATGTGTTTTACATTTAATTACAAGACTTAAAAAATCTTGTATTCTTCTTAGATTTGTCTTCTGGATTAGATATTTGCATGTCTGTTGATAAGCAGAATATGAGCATCAGCTCCGAATGTTGAGTGCTTCTTCATGCTGATCTTCATCTTCAAATCTTCTTAAGCTGATTTAAAGCAACAACTCTATTGTTGATTGCTTCTGATTTGATCCTCATTTCCTCTTCAAGCAGATTTAGAGCAACAACTCTAATGTAAATTGCTTCTTATTCGATCTTCATTTCTTCCTAAAGCAGATTTAGAGCAACAGCTATGTTTTGAGTTGCTTCTTGAATTGATCCTCATCTTCAAATCTTCTTAAGCAGATTAAGAGCAACAACTCTTATTGTAAATTGCTTCTGATTTGATCTTCTTCTTCTGCTGCTTCCATACTGATCATGAAGCTTGTTATAGCTGATAACACATTGATTAACATAAGTAAACATGAAACACTTTTCCAGCAACAACTTAGTGTATTCAGTTTCTTTTGTCATCCAATATGAACAATATAAAGACTTATCGGGTATTAGTGAACTTCTTATAACTCCATTGGAGAATATTGCAATACATGCAGGATTTCCTCTTTCACTCTTTTATATTTTTTTCTCATAAGCATCTGATGTGTATTTCAACATAATTGATTCATCACACACTTCGTGTATTTTGCCTCTTGATGTAACTTCTGAAGCATGATCTCACATTTCTTCATTTATACTTTCATGCTCAGCTTCTCTCTACAGATTTTCTCTCAAGATTTATCTTTTGCTGCACTCTATAGTCACACCATGGATACACACTCTGGATGCACACTCTATGCACTTTTGGTGTACAATGGACACACATTCAAGTTTGAAGTTTGATATATATATATATATATATATATATATATATATATATATATATAGCTTGATGAGTTACCATTGGAATCTAGCCGTTGAGATTTGTTTGAAGATTGTTCTAAAAGCTTTGTCTCGACTGAATCATGGATGACAAGTGTTGTTCTTGGCAGAATCCTATCCTTAGCGTGATGATGAAAGTTGGTAGCGTGTTTCCTTGGTTAAGCTTGTCTTTTTCAACGCGCTGCATGTGGGTTGCTTCTTTAATCAACCTTGGGAGTTGTTCCATTAATATTTGCACACTCAATAAAATCATTAGTAATAAAATTGTTACTCACAAAATATATGCTTATTATCATCAAAACCAGATTCTGAACATAGATTTTCAATCTTGGTCTAACAACTTTCTCCTTTTTCTTCTTTGACCATTTATCAGCATGCTTGTTGGAACCACCGTCAATTGCCATTTTACTGGACTCACTCAACCTTCTTGAATCATACCATGCCACTGCAGCAACCAAAAACTTAATGCAAACCTTAAACCCTAAACATCAAAATACCCTAAACATCAAAAAGCGAGATTCAAAAAAACGTTATGCAGAAAAAACCTTTTTACTTGAATGAATAAAAATATATCTAATAATTGACCCATCTTTGTGAATCGTTAAACTTAACGTATGATTTCGTCACCTATAAAAATAAAAAAGGAATCTGTAATAACAATTTATAGGAATGCAGAAGAAGATTTTCCATATAAAATCAAATATTTGTGAGTTAAAACAGGGGTTAATAACGAAGAAAAAATACCATCAGAACCGACTTCGCTTGAAAATAGAAACCATCACCTGAAAATCGCCAAAACAGTTTGGAGGAGAAGTAGAATGATAGGATGGAGCAGGAGAGAGAAAGGAGGTGAAAATTTGTGATTATGAACAGATCTAAACTTTAGGATGGAGTTTATGAAATACAAAATCTAAAAATTAGGGTTTGTCGCGGAAGGAGAGACGAAGAAAGAGAAGAGAGAGATGAAGCAAAGTCAGTTTGTATATTAGAAGGGCATATTAGGTTTTTCCAGAACATTCAATTTTCTTATATGATAGATTTTTGCATCGGTTTATAAACTTAAAATAATGAAATAAACAAATTTAAAAATATTAAAAACTATATCAATTACAATAAAAATCAAAATTGTCAATGAAATTATTTTAAATATTAATAATATGTAATTTTTATGTATGTTTAATTATTAGCAGTTCAAACTCTGTTGAACTTCGGTCGAACCTGTAAACCCTAAATCCTTAAGCATCAATTTAGGATTTCGATTTTTCTATGTGTATCAATCTATATATATATATATATATATATATATATATATATATATATATATATATATATATATATATATATATATATATATATATATATATATATATATATATATATATATATATATATATATATATATATATATATATATATATATATATATATATATATATATATATATATATATATATATTACCTTTTATAGTTTTTTTGTTATTGAGTCTTCTCTATATTAGATTTTCCACATATCTTAAAATTAAGTGAAGTGCATTAAATAGTGTTTTCAATGCTTTAAATCAAACCCTAAAATAAAAATCATTCCAAAATTGTCGATTATTTGGATCAATAAACACCTTAATGAATGATTTTCATTTTACTACATAGATATAATTCAAGCATTTTCAAATTGGAAATACTCTTGAAAGTTGACTAAATTAAACCAGCTATCTTGATACTCCCTTCGTTTTTTAATTATAAGTCGCTTTGGAGAAAAAAAATTGTGTTAGAGTCTATTTAGAAACACACAAAAAGTAGCTTTTAGCTTTTAGCTTTTCAGTTCGTATCAATAAAAAAGCTCTATTTAATAAGTGTCATTTAGCTAGTAGCTTGTAGTTTTTTTTTACTAGTTTTTGGCTTTTTCTCATAAGCTAATTGAAGTAGCTTTTAGCTTTTATCTTGTTAATTTTTCTTCCATTTGTATCTTCAGTGTTTTATTAAAAACTCATTTTTATCCTTTATATTTTATTGTGATTTAAATTAAAATAATTGTGTTTTAATTGACGGAATAAAAAAGAAACAATAGTCATTATTTCTACCGAACAAATTCACAATACAACCATTCTTCCATTTTGTTCTTTGGTAATTTTATTATTATTAAAAACTAGTAATGTAATTGAATTCAAACTTACAATATTATTATTTTAGGTATTTTATTAAATTAAATTACAAAATTTATATGTTTAATATATATTTTTGTGTATGCTTAAATTTATGATATTTAAAATGTTTTGCCTGTGATTATTAATACGTTTATGTTTTATTGAATAAAAACTAATTTAATAAATAAGATCACTAATTTTTTTATTTTGAATTTTCTTTTAGGTCATTATGCATTTATCAACTAATGTAACATCTAATTTATCAAACACTCAAATTAGCTTATCAACTATAAGTCATTAACTATCAGCTACCTACTACCCGCTACCAACTATCAATCATCAGCTACTGACTACCAGCTAGCTTATCAGCTAGTTTTACCAAACAGTGCCTTAAACTATAAGTAGTTTTACAATTTTAATGAATCACTAATACTATTTTTTCTATTAATGAAGGACAATTTAGCAAAAATATTCATAATTTCTCTATTTCATATAACAGTTATCTTTTTTAAATATGTGTGAAAATGACAACGAATTATAATAAAAAACGTAGATAATAATAGTAATCTGAGGTAAGAAAATGTTGTTTAAAAAATGAAATTACTGAAGTTTATTTGATATCATTTAAGAATTATACCAAAATTTTGTTTTATTCAATAACTACTATTTGAATTTAAATCATAATATGGCGGTTCTCAAAAATTTTGAATAAGAAATAAAAAAACCAATATGCATGAGAATCTAGAGGTATGTCTTTATAGGATTTCACCAAAAATATTAGCTAGCTTATTTCACACGATATTAAAAAACAAAACAAAAATATTTCATTTAGGTTCATAACTAAAGAACTTATACTTCTTTAAACTAGCCAAATCTATCATGTTGATTTTAGAAAATTTACACATGCACAAGGGAAAAAATGTACATCATCCTTCAGATTAGATTGCTCAAAGAGTCTATGTTTAAATCTATGATCATAAAATTCATTTACAATCTATTTATAAAATTGAAAGAGGTTAAGGTGATGTTAGTCAATAATATTATCGGAAACAAGATAAAAACATCCTGGAATCAGAGTAGAGATCACCAAATACTCTCGACAGTTTTAACATCACAAAAGGGAAGTCCTCACTTACTACTAAACAACCAAAAATCTAGAAAGAAGAAAGTTTATAAATTTTTAACTAAGATATTTCATTAATATTTCAGGGGAAAATGTTACATCAAATATAATATGCCAAATTGCATTCAACAACACTATAACTTTAGACAGTAAGAGTCGAGACCAAATGACTATCTCCAAGGAAATAGGCTAGAAAGCACCTCAAATTCTCAATAGGACACAACTCTCGGTTCCTTGAGAGTAAAAATTTGATTGACCTTTTTGATACACTAATATTTTGTACTAATATACATAAACCGCCTAAATAAAGAAGGGAAAAACGCATATATGTGAAGCCTGCTAATAGACTTCAAATTTGAGCTATAAAATGATCTTATTTGCTCGAACCATACCATCCTCATTTGAAGGAGTCAAACATGAAAATTGCACTAGTGTTACAGGATGTGGAAAAAACAATGGGTTTTGTGCATCACCTTAATGGCCACTATCCATTTTTTGGTTTCATAAACCACAAGGAAAATTACTGATTTGTCCTTCCTCTAGTGTATCCTTTCCATTTAAGTTAACATGTGCAATCTCTTTCACCATTAAAGTCGACATATGCAATCTCTTTCACCAATGGAGTAATTGGCTAGGTTGTTGATTGAATGAGACACAAAATATGTGATTGGAGAGTAGTTGGACACAAAACATGTAACTGGAGTGGACCCAGAACATGTGATTGGAGTAGTTGAACACAAAACATGTTATTGTAGTAGTTAGACGAAACATGTCGGTTATAAGAATGTTGTGAAATAATTGATGGGAATCTAAAGGCTGGGAGTTAAAGTTGGTGATTTGTTGTCTTATTATTGATGTTTAGTTTAAATTCATCGAGTCATTATCTCACTAAAAGACTTTGTTGTAGTCCATTACTCCTTCTCCCTAATTTTTTTTCCTTATTCTCTCGTCTCCGCACCTCTGCAGTACCACTAACTCATCTTCTCCCACTTATGAGCAATATTAGAAGCTAAAAGGCCACTACATCGTGTGCTTTTGAAAATTGAATTTTACCTCACTTTATTTTTTTTTACTAACTTTTTTTCTACTGTAAAACTTATTATTTTTCAAAGTTGCCACTACACCATTTTTTTAAAATTGAACATTTTCAATATATCTGATATACTTAACTGTATATTCGGAAAGGTTTTGCTACTTTTTTTTCAACATTTAAACTAGTGTGAGTTAATTTATTATTTTCTGCTTACTATATTATTGTCATTCCTAATGAACTTCCCACTGTTTAATATACTTATTACTATATTTCTGTTACTGTAAAATTGAAAATGACTAAAAATAAATCATATTAAAAAAAAACTTCTGTGTTTTTTTCTTCATTTTTTCATAGCTTTAAACTAAAAATTATAAATTTGTTAAATGTCATTAAAGTATTACTTGTTAATATTTATAATATTATTTAATAATATTTTAAATGATATTATTGAAAAAAAAATCAAATTAAATTACTCATTCCAGTTTTATTATAAGAGACCATATATATATATATATATATATATATATATATATATATATATATATATATATATATATATATATATATATATATATATATATATATATATATATATATTAGATATATTGAATAATAAATATATTTGTTTTATATATAGTCAGATATATTAATTATTCAATTTATTTAAAAAAAAATAAATTGTCTCTTATAAACAAGACTAGAGAAAATATAAAATTTTGTAACAATTTTTTCAAATAAAAAATTAATAATTAATCATTTTTAATTAATCTTTTTAAAACTTTATTAATTAAATGTTTTAAAAAAATCTATAAAGAAATTTACTAATTGATAAATATGTTTGAATTTCAGACCAAAATCATACTTTATGTTTTATATATTACAAACTATTTTAAAAAATATATTACAAACTTCACATTTCATATCGAAAGTTTATTCCATACACAAAAAGATAGAATCATTGGTTTAATGCATCAATAATAGACTCAAAGTACAATAGCCCCAAAGAAATTAAAATTTTGTTATGAGTTACAATGATGAGATTATATATCTCATGAGCGAATAGAAAAAGAGGGATCATAATTATAATTATGTTTATATGATTTTATGGAAAAAAGTCATAATATTTTTACTAAATAACATAGAATGTTGCTCAATTTTTCTATTACATGTTTAAATGATTTGGATAAATTATTTTTCACTAACGTGATTTAGAATGTAGTCTTACTCTTAAATATAGTAATAATAAAACATAATTTCTAACTAAGTATGTGTTTAAATAAATTATTTCTAACTAAGTATGTGTTTAAATAAATTATTTTTTTAAGTGACATTAACTATGCAAAAATGTATTTTATAGGCTTAATTAGTGAAGAAATCTTTTAGCTTAATTGTATCAAATAAATGTTACAATTTATTCCATTAAAAACAGTTATGTTAGCTAACTTAAATATTGAGAAAAAACATTAACTTGTAATTATGTGACATGACAAAATTACAAAAGCTAAAATAGTGAGTCAGCAATTTATCTGAGGGCTAATTTGAAACCTTATAGTTAGTTAAGGGATCAGATAAAGACATCAACCAAACTGCGATTAAAGTGACTAGAATAAAATTTTATCACACTTTACCTGACCATAACCTATTATTTACTCAACCAGATTTTCATATCAATAGAATGTTGAATTTATTTGTTACATTCTTGATTAGAACGAAAAACATTAATTCAAAATTGAGAATCAAACAAGTGCTTATATGCTCTAATGAATAATAATAAATAGAATATTTTTCTTTACATTGCTTAAATAAAATGTATATATTCATATCTACATAGAGTATTATTTAAGAACTTTTTAGACTAAAACGTCATCAAAGTTGATGGCTCGTGCAAGCTTTTTAGACAGAAAGATTGTATCCCAAGTGCACAACAAGTTCCTTGCTTGAGATTTGGAATCATTGGATGCCAAGTATTCCCAAGAAGGCTTTACAACTCATCAAATTGCTCTTCCATAACAGATAGATGCAATGTCTATAACAAGACTATTTCTGAAAAATATATGGTTAGTAAATTAATTATTTGACGAGAATATAAATTGAGAAAGATATATAAACCAAACAAACACATGCTTGTTCAATGAATTGCCTATCAATATTATACAGGGTCGTTTTTCAAATGCATTGAGTGAAAAGGTTCATGACTCCCTTATAAGGAGTTGCTTCTATCAAAGAAGATAAACACCAACTAGCAATGTATAAAACACAACCTTTCTCAATTCATCTTTCGTTGTGATCACAAATCAAACCATAGCCAACACTATCAAACCATCCATTCAAAATCAAACCAAGTCATAATCCTTTCTTTTATTTCAAAGACCTAAAAATAATGAAGTTCCAAACACAGCAATTGGAAATACATTCAAAAGAAAATACATTCAATTGCAACATACGATAGAAACTTCATCTCTAGTAAAAATATATTGGAGATTATAGATTAGAGTAAGCCAATAATTTATGCTAGTTTGTTAAAAGATAGTCAAAACCTGAATGCTCGTTCTACCAAACACTCTTTCCACTAATCAAGACCCTCTCTAAAGCAATTGGTGGGCAAATTGACGAAGAAACAATACTAACAGCCTGTGAATCAAATCATTAGAAGGGAATTCAATTACACAGCTTAATTTGAGGAAGAAATAACCTAGAACATCAATTACAACCAAAGAATGAAATTTCAATTTAAATATAAAATAGATATCATCTGATTCTAATTAGTTTAAGGGTGTGTTTGGTTCAAATGAGTGGGAGGAGATGGGAGAGATTTTAATGGAGGGGAGAGAGAGGGGGAGGTGAAGGGATTTTTTTAATCAGATGGGTGTTTTGTAAAAACGAGGGGAGAGGAGGGGAGGGGAAGAGAGATTTTAATTAAAAATATGTTTGGTTCAGAAGGGGAGGGAGGGGTTTTATTAAGAAAATTTCTTTATCCACCTCCCTATGGGGGTGACCCCCAGCGAAAACCCCAACTTGCCCCTGCTTCGGAGATGCATCTCCGAAGTATTTTTTTTTCTAAATTTTCCCAGACTTCGGAAGTGCTCTTCCGAAAACACTAAATGGGGGTATTTTCAGAGATGCACTTTTGAAAACAACTTTTTTCACATTTTGGGGGGTTTCGGAAATGCACTTCCGAATTATATAGAAATAGTGTTTTTTTTAATGTTTTTCTTAATCGTCCTGTATTTTTAATTAAACGAAAACGCCGAACAAAATAAACGACATATCAACATACAATACTAATATGATAAATAAAATCCAAATTATATATATATATATATATACAAAACGAGTAATAGTGTGCGAAACACAATCCGAATACAAGAAAAATAAACCCGAATCCCTACTAGGTATGCCTAACCCTCACTCCCTGGGACCTCCTCTGCCTCCTATATGCCGCCGCATGGCCCGCATCACTGACCATCCTCTCCACCATGGCGACTGCCTCTGGACCACCCTGATCAATGATACCTCGCTCCAACGTGTCCCGCCCAAGCATCTCTATCCGCTGGCAGATCGACAGGAGATCAATGGCATGGTCATCCTTGGCCTGCAAGTTCTCCAGGACCTCCTCGTATCCTGAGCGCAGGGAGCATCGGGTGTCATCAGAGGATGTGACACGCGATAGAACCATGTGACGTACCCCTCCACACTGTGCCAGTCCTGGGTGACCTGCATGCGACGATACTCCTTCGGGACCACATGACGCTCCCAATCCCCAAATATGCCAGTAAGCTCCACTCAGGTAACTGTGTCGGGAGCAGCCTCAAAAGGTGACCTGGATATCATCTGCAGAAATCCAAACTTCCGCATGCACCGCTCAGGGAGATACCTCACCATGGTGTTGGTCCCGCATGCCAACCAGCCAGAATATAACGAGATGCGGCCAAAGGCGACAACAGCAATGTAGTCACTGAATGGCCTCCAACTGATGTCATCGTGAACTGTGCGGTCGAGGTACCCACGATATGGTCCCACTGCATAGTTCCCTCTTTGGAGAACGTATACGGCGGCCCTGGGCATGGCGTCCTCGTACGCCGGATCAATGTGGAAGCCGTGGATGCGGATCAATGTGGAAACCGTAGATGCGGGGGAAGCCGTGGATGCGTCCACGATAATGTATTAAAAATAAATACGAACCATAAATAAATGTGAAACAATTAAAATGAAACGTACCGTCAGGAGTGTTGCGGATCCGGTCAACTACCTAGTCCTCCAGTTGGAGGCCTCATTCAACTTTTGGTATAGGTATACCAGAATAGCTGACCCCCAATTCCACTGGTGAACGATAGTCAAGTCCATGAAGTAGCGGAGGTAGGTCACATCGACGTATCTTACACTCTTGTCCACAAAGAGTGCAGTGCCTACCAAAAACATGAACCAACACCGGAGAGCAAATACACGGTGATACTCCATAAATTGGCCGTTCTCCGCATCCTCGGATTTGGCGGCCGCCACCAAGTGGTGCTCGTAATAACCGCTCAATGTGGAGAACTATGAGGCCCATTTGTCGTCCGGCACTCAAAATTAGCCATATCTGGCTCCATAACCAGATAGACCGCCATCCAGTCGATCGCATCGACCCTCTGGATTCGGGAATGGTTCAGCAGCATCTCCCTAATCGGCAAGTGGAGAAGACACTGCACATCGTGCAAGGTGATCGACATCTCCCCAACCGGTAAGTGGAAAGAAGACGTCTGCCTATGCCACCGCTCCACAAAGGCCCCCTGCATGCCGTGGATGATGGTGGTATACCCGATCATGCACAACCCACCTAGCCCTGAAGGTGTCACCGCATCATTAAACCACTGCGCCTCTGGTTTAAAGAGACCAAAAATCTTCTACGCGTGGTTAATCATTTTTAAAGTCGGCCTTTCTTGTTACAGCAAAAACAAAATAAAAAAACATTGTTAATTATTAAAAAGGAATAAAAAGCTAAATAAAAAACGATTAAAATAATAAAGTCGGACAAATTATAAAAAATACCTCTTCCTCCCAGACACGTCGAGCGACGTGCTCGTGGTAGGAAATCAGCACGGACGTGTCACTGGGCCCTCCCGGGTAGCCCTCCTCCTCCCCGTGCGGAGAGTCAACATTCGGTACCTCCTCCTCCGCCTCCTGATATCTAACTGCCTCCTCCTCCTCCCGTACCTCCTCCTGACGGGAAGAAGATACCCTAGCCACCCGACTTCTCGATCCAGACGAGGAACCGGGATCATCAGTATGTATGGGTGCTCGTACTCCACCCCGTCCCCGCGTCGATGCAAGCTGCGCCGCACGCTCGCGTCGAGCTGACGTTGTCTGTGTCTCTCTCCCCTGTCTGATACGTGCTGGGTTTCCTGCCATATTCCTGAAACAATTGAAATCCATAAGCGAACAGGTTAGAAGGCGAAACAATCAAGAAAATAAAAAAAAACATTTTGGGTCAACTTCGGAAGTGCATTTCCGAAAATAGTCAGGGAGGTGTTTTCAGAAATGCACTTACAAAAACACCTGCGACTCCATTTTTGCAAAAAACCCAAAAGCTTGCCCTAAGTGCATCAAAACCCCAACTTTCTTATCTAAACAACACCAGTGACATGTAATAACTTAAATAAACTACACTATAACACCCCTAATATCAATTTCAATTCTACATTGAAAGTTTAGAAAACTTACAGATTTGAGTGTTGTTGGAGGTGCTTTAGAAGTAGTTTAAGAGCCTTTGGAGTAGCCTTTGACGATCTTTGAATTTGCCTTTGGTGGTTATGCAACTGGTTCAGACGAAATTTTTGAGTTTTTGAATGATTTAGGGTAAATGATTTTTGGGGGGAGGCTGTTTTGTTTAATATGCAGAACACGCAGTATTTTGAAGATGTACTTCCGAAATGCTATTTTCAGAAATGCATTTTCGAAATGTAAAAAAATTTGAAAAAAAAAGTGTTTTCGGAGATGCATCTTTGAAAACAACATTTTTTTGCACTTCGGAAATGCATTTCCGAAGTATAGGGGTGTTTAAGGGTTTTCACTAGGGGTCACCAAGAAGATAGGGAGGTGGATAAAGAAATTTCCTATATTAATAATTTAGATTTTTATCCTTATTATCATATATAAGTGATACAATATGATGTTCAAATGTGAACAATTTTATATATTTTTTGTTAGTAAAATTTTTAATATGAAGTGACTAAAGAGTTATAATTTACTACATAACGTTAAAAAATTGAGTTCACTAAATTTGAATAAAATGTTTAAAAATAAATTAAACTATATGTTGATAACAACTTTGAAATCGTAATAATTATTTAACACATAAAATAATTTATTATTAAATATAAATGGTTTAAATCTTTTAATAAAATAAATAAATAAATTAAAATGAAAATTTTAAAATTTTAATATAAAAAAAATATAGGATACATAAATAAATTAGAAAAAAACATAAATAAACATTAAAGAATTATAAAAAAAATCAAAAAAGTGAAATGATTATAATTTAAATTAAGGACAAAAATTTCAAAATAATTTGAAGGTGGAGAATAATTATAATAAGTTGATAGAAACAATCGAGAAAAATTGCACAGAAGAGAGCAATAATACAAAAAAAAAATGAATAATTTTAAAATATTAAAATAAAACTGAGGATATTATAGTAGAGATTACCTCCCCTCCCCTCCAAATCCCTCCGATACCCTCCGATTTGGAGGGACGCAAAAAATGTGTTTTGGAGAGATGTTGCTCCCCTCCCCGTCCCTCGTAAAATTTGAACCAAACACATTTAATTAAAAATACTCCCTTCCATCTACCCCGAACCAAACACACCCTAATTTTACCTGAAAATTGATTGCTCTTTTTTGAATATCAGTTGGGAGCAGAAGATGTTAAGGATACTTCTCCACCAAATACTGCGTGCATAAATAAAAATCATGAAAATGAAGAGATTAATTAGAATACTATAGAGTAAAAGAAAATTACCATAATAATGGCGAAAGAGGCGAAAAAGACAGAAGAGCCATCGATGAGAACGGGAACAAAACCAATCGGGTTAAGCTGGAGAAACTCTGAAGATTTGACAAGTATGAACTCCCTATTCAGCTTTTCTATAATGAGCTTCATGACTTGATAACCCAACAAGAAACAGAAGCAATAACACATTCTATCATCCCATAAGAGGAAGACGAAGACGAAATCGTGGAATTGATGCTACCGAAAGAAAAACTGTGTAAGAAACTCTTGGTTTGAAGATCTAGAACTTTTGTCTTTATTTTTGTTCAAGTGATTGATTTTGTTTCACCTAGGTTTTAGGTCTTTTCTTGCAGCACTCTAAGTTCTAGGGCTTTTTCTGAGAAGAGATATTGAAAATGAAATAATTAAACTTTTAACCTTGCAATCTTTTTAATTTTACAAATTTAAATCAATATGCAATATAATAACTCCATGCCATCTAATAAACATTCAACTAGAGTGCCACACAAGCACAAACTGACAGAATATCACAAAACTTAACAGACATGATCAAAGTGACTAACAGAAGTACACTTTAGGGACTTAAAACAAATGT
Source organism: Vicia villosa (assembly GCF_029867415.1). Lineage (NCBI taxonomy): Eukaryota > Viridiplantae > Streptophyta > Magnoliopsida > Fabales > Fabaceae > Vicia > Vicia villosa. The sequence continues at coordinate 59,102,909 of NC_081181.1, read as the reverse complement.
TTATTAAACAAGAGACTAAACTGAAACCTAAAATTAAATTAAATGAGCAAAGGAAACATTAAGCCTATTTTATACTTAAGAGAGTTGGTCAATGATACAAGAGAGGTATTTATACATATAATACATATGTTAAAAGAAGTGAAGAGATAAAATAATTTTCACCTCAAAACACTATCACTCTCTCTTTCTCGTCGAGGGACCCTTTCTCTCTTCACTCTTTCACTCTCCCTTGTCAAAAGACACTTTTTCTCTTCACTTTTTCACTATTTTAAACCCTAATTTGTTACTTTATGTCTTCACTCTTTACCCCCCACTATACCTCCAAATACTGTAACCTAAAAGATTGGACAAATAAAAAGACAGGACATATGTTGTGAATAGCGGTTGGCGCGGCCGTGATATTGGCGTAATGCATAAAAATGGCTTGGCCGCTTCCGATTGTAGCGGTTCGGCGCGATAGGGTGAAGCGGCTGCGATATCGGTTCTTAGAGCAGGTCGGGTGCTGCTGAAGCGGATGATTTTTTTATTTCGCGAGTCAGGCCCACCCAGTTGCTTTTAAAACGTTAAAACCCCAACTATTACAAAGCAATTTTAGTAGCGGCTCTTCTCTCATCGCGCATACTACTCTTCTCTCTTATTCCATCGCTTCCTCTTGCTCTCCTCCATCGCCCAACCTTCATCATCTCTCTGCTTCAACGCATTCATCATCTATTGTTGCATTTGCTTTCAATATTTTGTGTGTAGGGAAACAAAGAGAAAGCCATGGGAAAAGCTTGAAAAAACAATGAAAAGGAGGAGAGAATAAGGTACCATACGGTTTAAGAGAAAGAGAGATCATATGATTTTTTACCTTTATTTATTTTTGTTCCGAGGTTTTGGAATAATAGTAATTAAATAGGAAGGGTGGAACGACACCTTCCTTAGTGCTAAGTTTTCTTTGCATTTTATTTTCTCAGGAGTGTGATGCTGGATTCGAGTGGGCCTAGCCATTAGGGGCCATAGCCCATAACATTATTTATTTCATTCATACCCGTAAACCCTTTAGGAAGTAGACATTGCTAATATGTTTTTTTGCATTAAGAACATATGACAGTATATCACGGGCAATATAACACATCAATGTCACAATTGGGGGAAAAGAGATAAAAATTCTTAATATATCCATTATTAAATTGCATCAATGATTGTTTTATAATTAGTTGATGTTTTGGATAATTGTGAGATTGTTTCATAATTAGTTGATGTTTTGGCAATTGTGAGCAATAACAACGGGTCACATTCATATTTGAGGTTGGAAAGGAACAATGCAAAGGTATACAAATCATTGACCTCATTTGGAAATAAGGGGAAGTTTATCTCAAAAATTAAATGATTAATAGGAGTAATAATTATAATGGTTTTTTTACTGTTAATAAACTGGATAAATGGACAGCTTATGAATAAATCATGGTACAATAGTAAGTTTTACTGACAATTAGATTTACATTTTAGAACATTTTTTAATTTATATGTTAAATTGATTGTTTATTTTCACTTAAACAAATTTAATATCTAAGAAAATTTTAGGAAACATACTCAAACAATCGATTAAAAAGATACTAGAAAAATCGGAGTTTGATTTTGCTTTGGCCGTGTTAGCCTCGACCATTGAATTAATATTGATATTATGTAAATAATTGTGATTATTATTCTTTATTGTTAGTTATTGTAACAATTGAATTATGATTTATGATTGTCGTTTGACTTAAATGATTATTTAAATTTAATATATAGGAGCGTGTTACAGCGCAAATAAACATTTTAGTAATCCCCAGTCAAAATAAAACCTCATTTACATATTAGTAATTACTGACCAAAAATAAAACTTCATTTATTTGAGTAATGTACAACCAAACACGCCAAGAGCACCACGACCACGCCAAGAGCACCTAACGGCTAACGGTTACTAATGATACAATATGAAGGTGTACACAATAAATGAGGTATTATTTTGGCCAGGAATTAATGTTACTAAAATGTTAATGTTAAATGTTAAATGAGGTTTTATTTGGGCCAAAATTACTAAAATTTATATTAAGTTTAAATGATCCTTTAAGTTAGACGACAACCGCATACTATATTGTTACAATAACTAATAATAAAGAATAATAATCACAATTATTTACATGAGGTAAATATTACTGTAATGGGTAAGGTTATCACGGCTAAATAAAAACTAAACTCGAATTCTAGTAATTTTAGAATGGATTGGTTGGACATGTTTCTTAGAATCTTCTAGATATCTAATCCGTTCAAATCAATATAAACAATCAATTTAACATATAATTAAAAAATGTTCTAAACTATAAATATAATTAAGCAAGAAACTTAATATTGTACCACGATTTGTCCACAAGTTATCAATCTATCCAGTCTATTATTACTCTATTACTCATATTAATCAGAGAGTTCACCATATTTTCAAATTAGGTTAAAGATCAGCATACCTTTGCATTGTTCCTTTCCAGCCTGAATCATCAATCATGAATCATGTGACAAGTTTTTCAGCTCCCAATTGTCCAAAAATCAACTAATTATAAAATAATCAATCAATAATTAATAATCAATGTTACAATTTAATAATGGATATATTAAACATATGAAGAATGTCTCCTTCTTTTTTCCCGTTGTGACATTGATGTGATGTATTGCCCTATGTTGTTAAACTCGAAAAGCAGCGCTGTGAACTCCAAAATGGGTGCAGATACGGGATTTATTTTAACAAATTAATTTGAAACAATGCTTTAAATTTTTGACAAATTTTTTAACAAAATGATATACGTTTCTATATAAAGAAGTTAGTATTGAAACAATATTGCAAACATGTCATATATGTTACTCGTGTAGTATATATTACTCTCGTGAAATAAATATCATTCTCACGATTACTTTTTTTTCACTTATATATCCTTTCTTAAGTTAGGAGTCTTGATCAATGAAAAAGAAAGGTGATATATTTATAGAGTTCAATACAATGTAGGTAGTGAAGTTAATGGATAGTAATAAGTAGTTAGTAATTAATTTCCTACTTTCCTGTCAAGTAACATTAGTGGAATAGGTTAGTAATTATTTTCCTACTTTCATGCCAGTAACGGAATAGTGGAATAGGCTTGATTGTTAGTTCCACTCCTTATTATTAGGATTCAGTTTCTCAATTCTTTGCTGTATATATTCGTGTAATTGTTTACCACATTAACAAGAGAAATTATCAATTCAATTACCTTCTCTACATGGTATCCAGAGCTTCAGGTTGAAATTTTTTTTTTTTTTTAAACCACCTTCACTCCCATGGCTGGCAATAACCCCAACCTACTGGCCCTAGCCAATTCATTATCTTCCCAGATCAATTTTCAACTTCCTCCAATCAAAATCACTCTTGACAATGAAAATCACTGCCTTTGGAGCACCACTGTCATCTCTGCTCTCGAAACCTTTGATCTTGAGTCTCATTTGCTGGCCCCAAATCCACCGCCAAAGACTCGCTCCATTGCTGCTGACGATGGAACAATCACCCAAGAACCCAACCCTGACTATCTCGCCTGGAAGCGTCGCGATAGATTAGTTTTGCTGTGGCTCAAATCAACTCTCTCTGAGAGAACTCTCGCCATCGTTGCTCGTAGCACCACCTCCCACATGGCCTGGACAACACTTGAGAAAACTTTCCAGGCGCAGACTCGTGCTCGGCGGATGTCCCTGAAATTGCAGTTACAATCTCTACCTAAGTGGTCTCTCTCTATCATGGAGTACATCGAGCGAAAACGCTCTATTGCTGACTCCCTCGCTGCAAACCTGCACCCTGTTTCTGATGAGGACCTAATCGGTCACATCCTCTCTGGGCTAGATAGCTCTTACGGCGCCTTCGCCACTGCATTCATGATCCACAGTGATGATGCTTCTGTTGACGACCTGGTGGGCAAATTGCTTCAGGAGGAAGCACGACTCGCTCAACAACTGGCTCGCCAATCCACCATTGCTCCCTTGGCTCCTTCATCTCCAGCACCAATTTTTTCTGCCCACGTCGCCGGTCGGCAATCTGGCCGGTCACATAATACCAACAATTCTGGTGGCGCCTACTCTCGCGGGGATTCCAGGAGCGACTCCAGAGGTGACACTCGTGCAACAAACGGGGGTGAGTTCCGCCGTCGCCGTCCACAGTGCCAATTATGTGGGCGTCCAGGTCACGAGGCTGTGGATTGTTGGCAGCGTGATAATCAGATTGATTTTCCCTCACGCAAGCCCAACCCGCGCAGTACATCAAAGCAGGCTCATTATGCTTCTCAGGCTACGTCTTCAAGTGCCATCGATCCTTCTTGGTATTTCGACACCGGTGCCACTGATCATGCTTCTCCAAATTTTCAGAAGCTGACCATCTCTGATGACTACAAAGGCAATGACAAACTGCAAGTGGGCAATGGTAACCTTTTATCTATTTCTCACATTGGCAATTCTACTTTACATAATTTGCGCTTGCCTAATGTTCTCATTGTTCCTAAACTCACAAAAAGCCTTCTCAGTGTATCCAAATTTACACAGGATAATAAGGTTTATATAGAGTTTTGGCCTCATCATTGCCTTGTCAAAACCTTTCAGGGTCAAACCATCCTCCGCGGGGGCATTAACAACGGCCTCTACTGCATTAACTCCATTCAGAATAAAACTCGACCAACCATGGCTCTCACCGGCGTCCGTACATCTGTCCACGGCTGGCACCAGCGGCTTGCTCATCCTCATGAACCTCTTTTGCGTCGTCTTATTTCCTCTTTTAATTTACCAGTTTCTTCAAATAAATTTCCCAATGTATGTGACTCTTGTCAACTTGGAAAGAGCCATCGATTTCCTTTAGCATCATCGCATATTGCGTCGTCTACTCCTTTTGAATTGATTTACTCTGATGTATGGGGTCCATCTTCCAAATTTTCAATTAATGGCAATCGGTATTTCGTTTTGTTTATTGATGATTGCACCAAATATGTGTGGATTTATTTTCTATCGCACAAATCACAGGTTTTCACTACTTTTGTGCAATTTCGTACTATTATTGAAACACAATTCCATGCAAAAATCAAACATCTTCAATCCGATTGGGGGGGGTGAATTTCGCAATGTCTCTAATTTTTTAAAACAACACGGTATTTCTCACCGTATTTCATGTCCATACACACAAGAGCAAAACGGGGCGGTCGAACGCCGCAATCGTATTATCATTGAAAAAGGCCTCACTCTTTTGGCTCAATCATCTTTACCTCACGATTTTTTGGAACATGCTTTCAAAACTGCAACTTATCTCCACAATAGAACCATTACCCCCACCTTACACTACCATTCTCCATATCAACAATTATATCACAAAGATCCAAATTATGGTTTTCTCAAAACTTTTGGATGTCTTTGCTATCCCTTTCTTCGTCCGTATAACAACCACAAAATTGATTTTCGTTCTCTTCCATGTGTGTTTATTGGTTACAGTACTTCTCACAAAGGATATCTCTGTTTTCATAAACCTACTGAGCGTATATATGTTGCAAGGCATGTTGTTTTTAATGAGTATATTCCCATATTTTGTTTCTTCAAATAATTCAACGCCTAACTTATCTACTCCTGCTTCTACAGAATTAAATTCCAATTTGTTAGAGCAAGCTGTTGAACTGCCCACACCTTCAGCCACGTTCCAAACTGAACCTACAATTCAGCCCCCACTTCTCATTCATTGCCTAATTCCTCTCCTCCGCCGGCCCCACAACAACATCAACAACTTTTTCCTTCATACTACAGACCCGCTCAATCTTCCACTCACCCCATGACCACACGAGCCCAAACCGGCTCTCTCAAACCGAAAATCCTAGCTACCACTCTTAAACCTGAACCTGATCCTCGTACATACAAACAAGCCCTCAAACATAAACATTGGCAAGATGCCATGACTGTAGAGTATAATGCCCTTGTGAAAAATGGCACTTGGTCTCTTGTTCCTTGTCCTACTAATGTCAATGTTGTAGGTTATAAATGGATTTACAGGACAAAACGCAAATATGACGGGAGTATCGAGCGTCACAAGGCTCGTTTGGTGGCACAAGGTTTTAGTCAGCAAGCAGGTAAAGACTTCTTTGAGACGTTCAGCCCAGTGGTTAAGCCAACAACTATTCGACTTGTCTTATCCATTGCCTTATCCAACCAATGGTGTCTTCGGCAATTAGATATCAACAATGCATTCTTGAATGGTGAGCTCTCTGAGGTTGTCTATATGCGTCAACCAAAGGGTTTTGAGGATTCTCATCATCCTGATCATGTCTGTCAATTGCGGAAGGCTCTTTACGGGCCAAACAAGCACCCAGAGCTTGGTTTACCAAGCTTAAGCATTACCTTGTCACGCAGGGCTTTCGGGCTTGTCAATCCGACACGTCCTTGTTTGTTCATCATTCTGCTGCTGCAACCATCTACATCCTTGTCTATGTAGACGATCTGATCATTACCGGCACGGATTCAGGTTTGATTAATAACTTCATCATTAATCTTAACAAGGTGTTTGCTTTAAAGGATCAGGGAGAATTACATTATTTCCTCGGTCTTCAAATCACACGCACCAGTTCAGGGGTTCAACTCACTCAAGAAGGTTATGTTAGAGATATTCTGGAGTCCACCAACATGTCTGCTGCTGCTCCTATAACAACACCTGCTGACCCACAACATCGTCTAGTCAAAGCAGGTGAACCATTCGATGATCCAGCCTTATACAGACGCACAGTCGGTTCTCTCCAGTACGCCACAATCACCCGGCCTGATATTACGTATGCGGTAAATCGCGTTTGTCAATTTATGCATTCACCGACACTTGATCACTGGTGTGCTGTCAAAAGAATACTTCGTTATCTTGCTGGTACTCTGTCACATTCTCTCCACTTCAGTCCAACTCCAGCAACTTCCTTTTTAGCATATTCCGACGCGGGTTGGATCTCGAATTCGGACGACAGCCGCTCTCAGTTTGGTTATGCAATCTTCCATGGTTCTAATCTCATCAGTTGGACTTCCCGCAAACAGAAGGTTGTTGCTCGCTCAAGCACTGAGGCAGAATATCGATCCCTGGCATACACCGCCGCCGAACTGCTTTGGCTCAATCTTCTTGCTTCTGAGCTTCATGTGCCTATTACTGGTCCTCCGTTGCTTCTCTGCGACAATGTTGGTGCCATTTTCTTGTCCAAGAACCCGGTTATCAGCACACGGTCCAAGCATATTGCGCTCGATTTTCACTTTCTTCGTGACCAAGTTGATTCCGACACTCTCAAAATTGGCCACGTCTCATCCGTTGATCAGCTGGCCGATATCTTCACCAAGCCACTTTCCAAAGATAGAGTTTCTTTTCTTCGTTCCAAGCTTCGAGTTCTTCCGAATCATTAGCTTGCTGGGGGGTAATAAGTAGTTAGTAATTAATTTCCTACTTTCCTGTCAAGTAACATTAGTGGAATAGGTCAGTAATTATTTTCCTACTTTCATGCCAGTAACGGAATAGTGGAATAGTGGAATAGGCTTGATTGTTAGTTCCACTCCTTATTATTAGGATTCAGTTTCTCTATTCTTTGCTGTATATATTCGTGTAATTGTTTACCACATTAACAAGAGAAATTATCAATTCAATTACCTTCTCTAGAGATAGTTATAATTAAAAGTTATGAATTTAAACACTTAAGTTAGAGGATTATATATTCAATCAAGGATAGAGACAAAGTCTATCCTACTCCAATCTGATAAGAATAAAGGCAAAGATCTAATAGATAATCGTATAACACCTAGGACAGGACTAACAAGCACTTATTTTATCTGAAAATGTCAATGGGAAGAAAACATCCATCTCATAAAATTTTAGGCCATAAAATTGCTAAAAAAAAAATAAACAAAACAGAATACATAGGTAGATATTAAAAGAATACAGAGATATACCTACCCCTCTAGGTTGAATTCTTTGACAAAGCCGCCCAACACCATAAGAGGATCCACAAAATGAAATTCACTCCACTGCTTCTGATAATCAAACTGGGACACAAATATTCTCAAAAAATTAGCTTTTAATGGGAGGGTTAATCTGGAAGGAGAAATACTATACGTGGTTGAATCTTTTGAGCAAATTTATTCTATGGGTTTACAATATTGGTACATAGTTTCTCTTTTGTTATGCATCCAGCGAACAATAGAGTTAATTTGATGGCCAATATTTGTTATGGGTAAAGACAAGAGGGCTCACCATTATTTGTCGATTTAAGAAGTTTGTTGTCTTCAATTCTGATTATGCAGAGGCAACCGATTTTAGTTTGCATTTTGATTATCAATTTATCATTCCCATTTAGTTCATTCACATTTATCATGTCCGCTCTATTCGAATTGACAACAAACCCGGCTCACCAAAGAGCCTGCCCCGGGCTGACTTACATGTCCGTTGTGTGCCACTAGACAAAAGAAACATAAAAAAAGAACATCTGTGCCACTTTTTGATTATTAAACCATACCTACGAATTCAATAAAAGTCAGACATGCTATGAAATTGAGTAATTTTACGTCTTCTTCAACAAAACCAAACAACAACAACAAAATCAAGCAACAAAATATAAATTATAAATAAGCCAATTTTAGGTATGGTCCTTCTTAATGGTTTTTTCTATAGTTCGAGTTCAAAAACGACAAATAACTTCATATTGTTTAGAAATAAAACAATTCACTTTATCTTTATGAAAAGAGTACTAGTTTTACATTGATATTATAAACAAGCACTTAAAAAGCAAAGATTGTAATCATTAAATACAAAATGTTTAGAAATAAACTCACCTAATATTTTGTCAAAGCACAAATGAGCACATGTTCAACAGACTGCATAATGTCTTACTGTATATCCATGAAGCTCGGAAGTAAGCAACTGAAAAGTGTCAACACAAATTCACAAGGCAGCAATGTTAGATATTTATTTGACAAGAAAAGCTAAATCATAAAGTTGTTAGATCTGTAACAAGGAGGACAAAAGTTTCAAAGGGTTGTTCATGATTTCCATTTTGCAAAAAACGCAGTTAGAAAAATTTCAATCTTGAATCTCCGAGTAGACAGAAAAATATGTGTAACAAGGAAGACAACCCTAACTGAACTGAACTCTATCTGCACAAAGTGAAGTACGGGTTAAATTATTACTCTCTCCTCCTTTACATTTTCCCAAGGGATTCTACAGCCGTTAGACCATTCATCTTATTAAACATGCTGTAGTATATTATATTTATTTTTGCTTAGATCTTGAATTGCTTTTACTTAGAAAAAAGATGACAAAAATTGTTAAATTTTGTCTACTCTATTGCGAAACCATTGCAAAGAAAATGAAAACATTTAAAATATATTTCTTCCTTCTATGTTCAATTACTATAGAAAATGGATTTGAGGGAAAGAGGAACAGAAATATTGCTGTGAAATAGGTTGGGCTGCTGCGGCGGCATAATGTTTAAAGAGAGAAGGATCCTATGAACAAAATATGTTTTATATAAGATGCTAGGGTTATTGTATTCTAAGGCTATCTTTGGGAGTTTGGAGGGGAGGGGAGGGGAAGGCTTCCAAAAATGAAATTTTAAAAAAATATAGGAAAATATTAAAATGATTTTGTTTAGAATGATAAAAGAGTCATTATCATTAGTAAATTTTTAATTTTCAAAATACTATAACAACCTAAAAGATATTTGAAATATTTATGTAAGCCCTTCAAAACCCTCCAAAACCCTCCTTCAATACAATTTTTGAGTTCTCCCATTTTATGGAGTTTTTGGTGTTATGAATAAACTCAAACCCTCCAAAACCCTCCTACCCAAAATCTTTTTATCCTTTTCATCAAATTCTTCCTATTTTCCAAAGTCCTCCCTCCCTTCCCCTCCAAACTCCCAAACATAGCCTAAGGACATTTTGGGGCAAGCCCATATTAAGAAAACAACAAAGAAATTGATTGTAGACAAATTCTTAATACACCCGTATGGCTTTTTACAAACCCCAGCGAAATTTCAAATATACCTCTATATTTCATTTTGCATCTCCGAATGCACTTTTTTTTTAAAAGAATGTGATTTTGGATGTGCACATCCGAAAACACTTTTGTTATGAAAAAACATGTCTTCGGAGATGCACATCCGAAATAATCCAATTTTTAGTCTTGAGATTTTTCTAATATGCATATCCGAAAAAGCTCAATATTTATTAAAAAATTAAAATCAAAGTAAATCAATTGTATTATTAGTATAATTAATTATATTAATTAAAATATATAATTAAATATATATCATTTTAATCAAGAGATATAATTATATATATCATTTTTATCAAGATATATAATATATATCATTTTTATCAAGATATATAATTAACTAAATATTTAACCGCATAATGTTGTGACAAATTAATTTTATAATTTAAAAAAAATAATTACTTTTATTATTTAACCATATAAATATTTAACCACATATTAAATATATACCATTTAAAAAATAATCATACTATTAAATTTCAATAAACCACATTAAAAAAAAAATTAACTTCCGAATTGAAAATAGCTAAAAGGAAATAAATCCCAAAATCATTTATTTCCATATTACCAATTAATTAAAATTGATGAATGAATTAAATTGTAAATTAATTAATAATTCATTCCCATATTTCTACTCGCATGTTGTTAATACTTTCTTATTATTATTATTATTATAGGTTTATTTTATTATTTTTTTAAATTTATGAAAATATTTTTTTTATATAAATTAGGTTTAAATGCACTTTTGGTCCCCCTATTTTGATGTTTTTAAACTTTCAGCCCCCCTATTTCAAAATTCAGTTTTTTGGTCCCTAAACTCCACTTTACTTGAAATTTTATTGGTCCCTCCAATTTTGCAGACGTGGCAGTGATGACTAGGAAATAAAATTAATTTTTAATGACGTGTCGATGACTTGGATAATGAAGTTTTTTTTTTAGAAATTAGTTAACTAAAATTTATAAAAAGCGTCTTTGAGACTCGAGCCCATTTTATTCCAGAATTAACCCATTTCTAAATTAACAATGAAGCTTGTATCAATGAGATATATAAACACTAATATTATTTGTTACAAAATCAATGTGGGACTTAATGAGAAACATAATTAACACCAGTGTTCACTTGTCTGGTGATGAATCTCACTTTGATAACTATGATACTAGTGATACTCAAAATATAAATCCAAGGATAGGTATGAAAAATCCAGTTTTCTGTTTTTCTTTTGTTGTGGCATTTTCTTTATTTCTTATTTGGTTTCTAATGTATACTAACACGAAGTATTTAGAAAATTGTATTAATCTGTTTGGCTTCTTTTCATGGATTTGATTATTAGGACTACCGAATTTGCGCAAAGAGTGGATTGACAAGAGAGAAAAAACAGGCCCTCTAAGATTCACTCAGATCATTTATTTTTGACGTTAAGTCACCATAACCTTAACATTAGAAGCAAGAAGCCTGATTATGTTGCTGACTCTGATGATACTGAGGATGACCCTGAAACTGACTCTGACCAGTGAATGGTTGTGTTGTGTCAATCTGATTTTGATTTCATTGGCACTAAGAGAGTGTTATTTTCTTATTGATTATAACATTGTTCAGGAAATAAATGGATTTAAGAGAGCAATGGGATCTAGGGAAATACTAATGTCGAAGCGATGTGTATGCTTCTGTTGATGTCTAACAGAGTCGTGGATCTTATGGTTTCCGTGTGTGGGAAGATGAACTACTCAAATGGTTGAGCGGCTTAGATCTGAATTTATTTTCTCTAATTGAACATTGAAATTAAGTTTGTTAGGTTTACCTCTGAATTTTTCAGATTCTTCTTCTAGGGAAGCGACTATGGTTGTGGGAAAATGTGGTTATGATTATGAACTCGAGATTGGAACCTTGAAGGTATTGATCGAATCATTGTTTACTCCTTTTGCCTGCGATCTTTTGGATATGCTACTCTGCTTTCATGAATCTCTAATTTGATTTGAATCAAATCATTTTACTTATTGAATTATTCTGTCGTTTTCTTTTCAGGATAATAAGACGGAGCAGATGCGCAATTGTCCACATCCATTTTCATGGGTAGGCTTGCATGGACATGTAGGGAAAGAAGAAATCACTATCAATCATTTGAACTTTTAATGCCAACATCCATTCGTATTTGTTAAGGCCGGAAGCTTCCCCCTTCCTCCGCAATCGTCCTTATGAATAAGTTTTTGTGAGTGATCATCTGACTGGTTATCTATCAGCAATAGCTGCGTGTCCTGGCTGCAGCAATTTGAAACAATCTGGAACTGCTCCATTGATGCTATCCTCGGCATGCTTTGATCCTTTCGGTGTGGAGGTCATGCGGCGCGGTTAAAACCTACATCATTATCACGCCGCGTGATAGTCACATATAGTACGCAATAGCCAAAAAATTAAAACATAAAAATATTTTAGCAATAGACTTGTAATAAAGCAAATGAATGTATGAAAAGTGCTTATCTTTTAGTGTTGATGTCGGATTGCTTCATCGGGTTTCAGAAATTCCTTCAACTTTCCGACACAGGTAAACTATGAATTTTCATCTATTTCATTGTATGCCTCAATTGAATTTTATCATATTACTTTGGTAGAACTGTCATGGATCACCGTAACAACACAATGAGAAATCAGGTTAGGTGGTTCGATCGTCATTAGCATATTAGCAATAATCCCTATTGTGGTACGGTTATGGAATGAGTGATGTTAAAGAATTGTCCTTGGTTATTGTACTTGATCTGAATTGGATGCGAGTTTCGCTAACATGTGGAATATTTGTTAACATGACTACTTTGGTGATGATTAGGTTCTGGTGTTCTATTAAGGGGTATGTGTGTGTCTGCTGTAGAATTAATAATAATTGATTCAAGTTCTTGGGGGGTGGATACATTGTCCCTTATAATTTCAATGGCTAATTTTTCTTCTACTTCAGACATTATTGTTGTTGATATGGTTGGTGGCATTCTTACTGGTGTTGTGGCAGAACTTTTGGGAGGTATGATTAATTATGTGCTGCTGAAATTTTATTTGGTCTTGCTTTCAACAAGCAAATGCGCTAAACAAAGCGGTTGTCATGTTTGACGGGCTGGAGAAATTGCAGAAGAATATGCAAAACAACAGGTTAGGCATCTAGCTAATTTACATGCCCTCACTGCAGTATTTTTATGTACTTTTTTAGTAATATTAGTTACTGCAAATTTAGTTCACTATTATTCTTATAAGTGATTGCTTTCTAATTTTGCATTGAAAGATTAAAGAGGCCCCAATTGATGATCTCATGGAACTTCTACAACAAATAGTTGCTTTTCACATGAAGGTAATATCTATAGCATTGATTTTACTAAATAATGTTAATATATAGAATATTGACACAACAATATGTGTTACATGGTGATTGATGATGATTTTAGAGGAAATCTGGAAAGTATAAAAAAGAAGGATGCCATGACTAGGTTTAGAGTTATGTTGTGCATTTTATTGTGAAGTAAAGGATGTCATGACTAGGTTCGGCCTACTGTGGTATGTTAATTGCGCGGGGTTAAAACAGAACAATGGTGGTAATGGCTCGAAATATAGTGAGGGTGTGTATCATGCTAAGATGTTAGCAGAAACAAAATAAAGATATTGATTTCTACTATTGTTGTTCTAGCATATACAAGGAGTGAAAATGGGGAAATAACCAATAACTTCAAATAAAAAGAGGGAGTGAAAATGATTGAAACACAGAATAATTTCCAATAAAGAGATTTATTTGCAGATCTTATAGAAGATGTTGCTGACAAAATTCAACATGTAATAGATATGTGTAATACTACTCTGACATTTGACTTTGGTTTGAATTTAGTTATGGTTGTAATCTGAGAGTGGAGGCTGATTGCGGAGCATATCGGACATATCTATATAATGGATGTAGGATGATTCTGTTCTTGAATTTGGAAGGAAACTCTTTCATACAGAGGACAAGCATTGTAAAGTCTCTTGACGGATGTTGCCGAAGGTGTGGTTGGGATAGCTATACTTCACCGTTGTCTTGCAAGGTTTAAACCACTCCCAACTGACTGGTTCAGATTTGAACTCAAAAGGAACTGGCAGTTTGATGTCGGTTTAGGCTGCCTCATGTTCCCCGTCATCAATCATCTGTCACAAATGAACCTAAATTTATTTCCTGTTCTTCAAATGCTCCAGTTACAGTCTCGAGTGTAGACCAATCAATTCTACCATGAGACCCTGTGGCAATGGTCCTATATGCAGGTAGTTTCAGTTTGTGCCCTAATATGGGAGGAGATTGTCTTTCGTGGTTTCCTTCTCACAACTTTAATGAGGTACATGCCTGTGTGGAGTGTAGTATTAGTTAGCTCGATTGCATTTGTGTGGAGTGTAGTATTAGGATGCTACCCCTTGTATTTCTTGGCATGGTGATGGTTTCTGTATTTTTACGGTCTAGAAACCTCTTGCCATTAATGTTGTTGCATAGTTTGTGGAATGCTTTTGTATTTATGGGTCTCATGAAATAGTATATATTTTTTACTCTTCTTTACATCTGATCTTTTATTTTCAACTTTACACATGAACACAAACTGAAAGAAGGGCAGTGGTGTTATATTGTTTGTTGTCCGATTTGGATGTTGTGATTCAACAAGAGGGCTATGTTGTTCTCATCATGAACAGTTGTTGGGTCCCACAATAAGTAATATATACAAGTCTTTTGTAATTTTTAAGAAATTGTTATTTATATTTTGCTCCATAGAAACTCTTCACTAATCTTAAAATTCAGCACCAAACAAAGTATCTACAAAGCCATGAAAATTTCACATCATAAAACAATTTCTGTAGTCCTTTCATTAGAATCAAATTTGACATTAAAATTAATGATTTAACATATGAATTGATTATCTATTTTCAACAAGGAATTAAGCCATTGTATATTTGAAAGTAGATAGCAAAATGGCTATATATTTATGGTCCTCCCAGCACAGCATTCTCAATGTCTTCTCTGCTCACTAAATCTCCTTTCTACATCTTTTTCAAGATTCCCAGGCCCACTCTTCAAATACCTGCACCAAATCATAACTTTTCGGATGAGATTTTACAAACAAATTATGTCCATAAGCTATTTTCAATTTATTTTTATAAGCTCTCAATGACGCGGTTATATGAAACAGTATGACATTCACTTTATTTTATAATTTAGCTCGGTTATAATGTAAGTCATGTCGTACGTTACCGTAACGAGAAACCCCTGCTACAAGAAGTGGAGCACTTGGATAAAGAGCCCTATAATTCAGAATTGTGGAAGACATAGAAACCCCTGCTATAAGAAGTGGAGCACTTGGATAAAGAGCCCTATAATTCAGAATTGTGGAAGACATAATCTCATTGTTTCCTTATAAATGCAATTGATTTGTCTCTTCCATATTTTCTTATAGTGTTGCTGTTTAATTTAGGAGATCAGTATGAGGGTGTAATGTTGCAGATCTCATCATCAATGAATACTCATAACTATCGATATTTCAACTATATCCAAGGAAAAAAATGGTAACATTATTTATTGCATATTTAAATACATTTATAGATTATATTAATGTAATGTAAATTTATTTAAAACATTATTATTTGTTTAATTATTTTATTTGTGAAAAAAATTCTTATTTGTGTTTATTTAAAATTTTTTCTGTTATTTTTACTTAAAGGAATGTCAATTCGAAATTTTTTATAAAAATTTTTCAAACAAAAAACAATATTTAAATACAATTTATTGAACAATTTAAATATGAGATAATTATTAAACAATTTATTGAATATTACTTTTTAAATGATTATTATGTCATATATTATTTGAGAACCTTTGAAATATTTAAAAACATTTAAATTGAGAATTACTTAAAAAATGTGTTAGAATATTTTAACATGTTTTTAAATATTTTAAAAATCTGTTTAAATATTATTTAATTATTTTAATATCATTAATAATGTGCTTAATTTTATAAAATAAGTAAACATGGTTTAAATTAAATATTTTACTACTAATTTGAAGATGGTTACAAAAATACATATTTTAATTTGTTGCTTCATACATTAATTAACATTCTATTTTTGTTGGAATAAATAGTCTTGCTTTATATATTGATTAAAGTAAAAATTTATTCTCTGATGTTGTTGTTGAATGTGAGTTGCCTTATTTATTTCCCAAATAATGATTATTGATTTTAATTAAAAAAATTATATTAAAAAATATATATGTAATATTAAAAAAATGTACATCTGAAACGAGACATAAAGTTATTGATCAAAATATTGATTATTAACCGGACATGAAGTTACTGATCAAAACTTTTTTTTAACGGGACATGAAGTTACTTAATGTTGATTATTTATTTCTAAAATAATGATTATTAATTTTAATTAAAAAAATTATTTAAAAAATGTACATATAATATTCAAAAAACAAAAATAAATGTACATCTAAAACGGGACGTGAAATTATTGATCAAAATATTAATTATTAACGGGACATGAAGTTATTGATCAAAATATTTTTTTTATTAATTATACATTCAATTATTATTTTTTCACGGATAATCAGACATTTTTTATTAAACAATATATATCTAAATAAATGCCCGTCCCGTATCAGAACCTGTGCGTTCGCACGGGTTTGTTACTAGTTTCTGAATTAACAATGAAGCTTGTATCAATGAGATATATAAACACTAATATTATTTGTTACAAAATCAATGTGGGACTTAATGAGAAACATAATTAACACAAGCACCATTGTTTCTTTTTCATCTAATTGGATTATCTTAAAACTAACCCAATCATCAATAAGAAATCTAACATCCTGGACCTTGATAATACTCTTCTGCTTGTCTTAAAATAAAAATAAATGCAGGATAACAAACAACTTTATAGCATGAAGAACCAACCACAACATTACTCATGATACCATTAAAATCTTCTTTGACAGTCTCAAAACTAGTTTGCTCATCTACAACCAATTGAATAAAGACAACTAATTCTAGGTTAACTCACTGAATCAAACAAGTGCACCCATCACATTGAGTTCAATGCTAAATTTACACATCTCTTTAAACAATTTCATTGACTTATCTATATATCCTTCACTCCCATATATTCTTAACATAGCCGTGTAACTCTAACTATCAGGCTTGCATTGCTCAGACTATTTCATATCATTGAACAAAGTTTCAGCTTCTTCAACTAATCCAACATTTGCACACATATTCAACACTTTATTATACAAAATAAAATCCACAGGCCAACCGTTTTTGTTCATTCGTTTCCACAATTCAAGAGCATCTTTAGACCACTTGGAATTTTCATACTGAATTTCATCATAATCCCCAGTATCCCCAACATCTTCCCCAACACATAAAATGTAATGGAACCAGGCTTCCACCCAGTTACTCATACACCATCAATCCTGTCTTGTACATCCTCTAAAATAAATGCTCAGCTTTGTGAAAAAGGTTGCACTTCTTAGCACAAGTTATGATAATTCCAAAGTTCTGTTATAATCCCAAAGTGATAGAAAATAAACAAAGGCTGGAGGTGTTAGTTTTGTTTCTCAATAAGTCCCACATTGATTTTGTATCATATAAGATTAGTGTTTATATAACTCATTGATACAAGTATGTTTGTCAGCTTGAATTATAAACTATTATAAATAAACTAAGGGGTTCTGCTACAATGCATTTGTTTACCCGTGAAAAAATAATAGTTAAATGTATAATTAATTAAAAAAATATTTAATAATCAATATTTAATCAATAATTTCATGTCCCGTGTACAAATATTATTTTTATATTTTTTGCAAAAATAGAATTTTAAAATTTAGTTTGCATTTTAAAATTTTATAATTTTAAATTCATCTATTTATTTTAAATGGATTGTTCCATGCACATTATTATTTTTAAGGTTAATTAATTCAAATCATAGAATGTTTGTCTTACCAATTCCTCTATCGACTAACGATGCATGCCACTAATATCTTTACAAAATTTCCTTCATCAGGGAATTAAACATAATCTTCACAGCGTATTCGGTGGATGGCGTGGGACAAGTTAACCTGGTCTAAGAAGGAAGGGGGTCTTGGTTTCAGAGATTTCAGAGCTTTCAATATGGCGATGATTGCAAAACAAGGATGGTTTATCATGAATCACCCGCAAGCGTTAGTTTCCAGAGTTTTCAAAGCAAGGTATTTCCCTAAAACATCCTTCTTTGAAGCTAATCTTGGTTATAATCCTAGTTTTGTATGGAGGAGTATTTGGAAAGCCAGAGAAGCTCTTATGCTCGGTTGTAGGTGGAGTATAGGGGATGGCAGTCAGATAAAGGTTATGCAGGAACCTTGGATTCGGGGGAGAGCCGTGGGTTGTGTAAATGGGCCTCAGCAACAAGGTACTTATAATTTGGTTGTAAAAGATTTGTTGTTATCTAATGCTAAACAATGGAATCTGAGGTTGATTCGAGAGCTGTTTGATTGTGTAGGAACGAAAGCTATTATTCATGTTCCGCTCATTGAGGATGTTACTGTTGATCGTCTGGTTTGGATGGATGAAAAGGATGGTGAATATAGTGTTCGATCAGGGTACCGGGCTTGGAAAAATAGGTATAAGCTTCATGATCGGGAGCCTAACGATGTTCATTGAAATGGGTTGTGGTCAATTCTTGCTCCTCCTCGAGTGAAACATCTTCTTTGGCGTATTTGCTCAGGATGTTTGCCCTCTCGGGTTCGCCTAAGTCATCATCATGTCCCTTGTCCTCTTATTTTCAGTTTTGTGGGGTGGCTCAGGAGGATGATTGGCACGTTTTTTTCGGGTGTTCGAAAACTAACTCTTGTTGGAAGGAAGCAGGTTTGTATGACACTGTTGCACCTCTTCTTCATCTTTCTAACGATATTAGATCACTCATTCTTATTTTGTGTAGTAAGGAGGATAGGAAGGTTGCTGGGCGTTTTGCTATGATGATAGAGACTTTATGGCACAATAGGAATGAGTACATTTGGAACAATGAAAAGGAGGAGGCATCGAGGCTTGGGTGGTTAGCCTTCCATAAGTGGCAAGAGTGGTGGTTGGCTCAAAATTCTCAAGATAGTGAAACGACCCCCCTTCACACTCATCAATGGCTTCCACCCCCTCCGGGTTGGTTTAAGTGCAATGTCGATGCGGGTTTTAATCGTAATTGTGGGACTACTAATAGAGGTTGGTGCATTCGGGATGATTTGGGGAACTTTATTACTGCGGGTGTCGCTTGGGATGTGGGTTCTTCTTCTACTTTAGAAGCGGAGGCTTTGGCTTTGAAGGAAGCTATCCAAGGAGCTTTATCTCTCCATCTTGATCATGTTGTTTTCTCAAGCGATTCTCAACAAGTGGTGCAAGCTATCCATTCAAATTCCTTAGGAGGGTCCGAGTTCAGCTTTATTATTCGTTCTATTAAGTTGTTGTTACTTTATTCTCCAAACTTTAAGGTAGAGTTTGTTAAGCGTCAAGCGAATATGGTTGCCCATTGTTTAACAAAGGCGGCCAATTCTTGGCCTCGACGTAGTTCCGTTAGTTGTATACCTCGTTGTATTGAAACTATTTTAATTAATGAAAGAAGTTAAGTTTGTTTGGGTAAAAAAAAAAACATAATCTTCACAGAATGTTCAGTCATTGAGGCCTACTAAACATCAGGGGATTAAACATAATATTTTCCTTCATTTTTCCAAAATATCTCTACAAACTCATTACCTAATCAATCCACTTCTTGTTTAAAATTCATAAAATTAACTACCGTAATAACTTTAGACCGAGTCCAAAAAAAGCTTTTGTGGAATAACTTTCAGTTGTTTTTTCAATTGTGTATCCAATTCATAGAAGAGAGAAATACCATGTAAATGTTGTTCCAATGAAGTATAGCTTGAGAGAGAGCTAGAGAGAGAGAGAGAGAGAGAGAGAGAGAGAAGATCATCACGGGAATTCATTCATTTATGACACAATGGGAGAGCTTTAACTATATGACACTCTTGTGGGAACAGGAGGAAAATGATACACTGGAAAAAAAATCATCAACAAAACCCTTATCCTCTAAAAAAAGACAAAAAGCTTGTAAATATTAACAAACATAACTACAGCATATATATATATATATATCATACATTTGCTGGGCTGAGACAAAACACCTCTTTCAACAAAAGAAGCTGCACATTTCACGTTTTATGGACATGAATACAGAAACATTTAGTTTAACATCACCACAAAGAAAGCAGATTTGATCTTGTGCTAATTGCGCCTAAGTCACCAACTTCAAATCATCTTTTGAATATTCTAATGCCTGCACAATGACACAGTACTCATGAATAATTATCATTTCTAGAAAACAAAATATTATGATGCATCAGTGACAGATGATTATCATTTCCAGACAACTGAATTGTAATTTAAGCATACAACGGTAAATGTTCATATTCTTTCCAAATACACCTTTACAGTCGCTGGTCATTTATAACATACTGGTAGATAAAATTCAATAGAAATCCACAGGCAATGTGATAGGATCCCATAGTATGGAGAGTTTATGTCGAGAAATAGAGACGGATGAGCTACCCAAATAGGCAAATACTGCTTCCTTCTCCAACCAACAGTACATTATGCTTTTGTGTAGATTAATCTAATTCCAAGTTTATCCTTCCTAATATTATCATAATAAAAACAAATTAATAACATTCAATTTTCTTATATGATAGATTTTTGCATCGGTTTATAAACTTAGAATAATGAAGTAAACAAATTAAAAATATTGAAAACTACATTAATTACAATAAAAATCAAAATTGTCAATGAAATTATTTTAAATATTAATAATATGTAATTTTTATGTATGTTTAATTATTACCCGGTTCAACCTCGGTCGAACTTCGGTCGAATTTCTATGTGTATCAATCTATATATATTACCTTTTATAATTTTTTTGTTATTGAGTCACCTCTAAATTAGATTTTCCACATATCTTAAAATTAAGTGAAGTGCATTAAATAGTGTTTTCAATGCTTTAAATCAAACCCTAAAATAAAAATCATTCCAAAATGATTCCAAAATTGTCGATTATTTGGATCAATAAACACCTGAATGAATGATTTTCATCTTACTACATAGATATAATTCAAGCATTTTCAAATTGGAAGTACTCTTGAAAGTTGACTAAATTAAATCAGCTATCTTGATACTCCCTTCGTTTTTTATTATAAGTCGCTTTGGAGAAAAAAAATTGTGTTAGAGTCTGTTTAGAAACACACAAAAAGTAGCTTTTAGCTTTTAGCTTTTCAGTTCGTATCAATAAAAAAGCTCTGTTTGATAACTGTCATTTAGCTTGTAGCTTGTAGCTTTTTTTTACTAGTTTTTGGCTTTTTCTCATAAGATAATTGAAGTAGCTTTTAACTTTTATCTTGTTATTTTTTCTTCCATTTGTACCTTCAGTATTTTATTAAAAACTCATTTTTACCCTTTATATTTTATTGTGATTTAAATTAAAATAATTGTACTTTAATTGACGGAATAAGAAATATTAGTCATTATTTCTACCGAACAAATTCACAATACAACCATTCTTCCATTTTGTTCTTTGGTAATTTTATTATTATTAAAAACTAGTAATGTAATTGACTTCAAACTTACAATATTATTACAAAATTTATATGTTTAATATATATTTTTTTGTGTTATGTTTAAATTTATGATATTTAAAATGTTTTGCATGTGATTATTAATACGTTTATTTTTTATTGAATAAAAACTAATTTAATAAATAAGACCACTAATTTTTTTATTTTGAATTTTCTTTTAGGTCATTATGCATTTATCAACTAATGTAACATCTAATTTATCAAACACTCAAATTAGCTTATCAGTTATAAGTCATCAGCTATTAGCTACCTACTACCTGCTACCAACTATCAATCATCAGCTACTGACTACCAGCTAGCTTATCAGCTATCAACTAGTTTTACCAAACAGTGCCTTAAATTATAAGTAGTTTTACAATTTTAATGAATATCTAACACTATTTTTTCTATTAATGAAGGACAATTTAGCAAAAATATTCATAATTTCTCTATTTCATACAATAATTATTTTTTTTAAAATATGTGTGAAAATGACAATACGAATTATAATAGAAAAAGTAGATAGTAATAGTAATCTAAGGTAAGAAAATGTTGTTTAAAAAATGAGATTACTGACGTTTATTTTGTATCATTTAAGAATTTTACCAAAATTTTGTTTTATTCAATAACTATTATTTGAATTTAAATCATAAAAATTTTGAATAAGAAATAAAAAATCGATATGCATGAGAATCTAGTGGTATGTCTTTATAGGATTTCACCAAAAATATTAGCTAGTTTATTTCACATGATATTAAAAAACAAAACAAAAATATTTCATTTAGGTTCATAACTAAAGAACTTATACTTCTTTAAACTAGCCAAATCTATCATGTTGATTTTAGAAAATTTACACATGCACAAGGGAAAGAATGTACATCATCCTTCAGATTGGATTGCTCAAAGAGTCTATGGTTAAATCTATGATCATAAAATTCATTTACAATCTATTTGTATAATTGAAAGAGTTAAGGTGACGTTAGTCAATAATATTATCGGAAACAAGATAAAAACATCCTGGAATCAGAGTAGAGATCACCAAATACTCTCGACAGTTTTAACATCACAAAAGGGAAGTCCTCACTTACTACTAAACAACCAAAAATCTAGAAAGAAGAAAGTTTATAAATTTTTAACTAAGATATTTCATTAATATTTGAGGGAAAAATGTTACATCAAATATAATATGCCAAATTGCATTCAACAACACTATAACTTTAGACAGTAAGAGTCGAGACCAAATGACTATCTCCAAGGAAATAGGCTAGAAAGCACCTCAAATTCTCAATAGGACACAACTCTCGGTTCCTTGAGAAGAAAAAATTTGATTGACCTTTTTCATACACTAATATTTTGTACTAATATACATAAACCGCCTAAATAAAGAAGGGAAAAACGCGTATATGTGAAGCCTGCTAATAGACTTCAAATTTGAGCTATAAAGTGATCTCATTTGCTCGAACATGAAAATTTCACTAGTGTTACAGGATGTGGAAAAAACAATGGGTTTTGTGCATCACCTTAATGGCCACTATCCATTTTTTGGCTTCATAAATCACGAGGAAAATTACTGATTTGTCCTTCCTCCAGTGTATCCTTTCCATTTAAGTTAACATATGCAATCTCTTTCACCATTAAAGTCGACATATGCAATCTCTTTCACCAATGGAGTAATTGGCTAGGTTGTTGATTGAATGAGACACAAAATATGTGATTGGAGAGTAGTTGGACACAAAACATGTAACTGGAGTGGACCCAAAACATGTGATTGGAGTAGTTGAACACAAAACATGTGACTGGAGTATGGAGTAGTTGGACACAATGTACATGTTATTGTAGTAGTTAGACGAAACATGTCGGTTATAAGAATGTTGTGAAATAATTGATGGGAATCTAAAGGCTGAGAGTTAAAGTTGGTGATTTGTTGTCTTATTATTGATGTTTAGTTTAAATTCATCGAGTCCATTACTCCTCCTCCCTAATTTTTTTTCTCTAATTTTTTCCTTATTCTCTCGTCTCCGCACCTCTGCAGTACCACCAACTCATCTTCTTCCACTTATGAGCAATATTAGAAGCTAAAAGGCCACTACATCTTGTGCTTTTGAAAATTGAATTTTACCTCACTTTATTTATTTTTACTATCTTTTTTTTCTACTGTAAAACTTATTATTTGTCAAAGTTGCCACTACACCATTTTTTAAAAATTAAACATTTTCAATATATCTGATATACTTAACTGTATATTCGGAAATGTTTTGCTACTTTTTTTTTCAACATTTAAACTAGAGTGAGTTAATTTATTATTTTCTGCTTACTATATTATTGTCATTCCTAATGAACTCCTCACTATTTAATATATTTATTACTATATTTCTGTTACTGTAAAATTGAAAAAGACTAAGAATATATCATATTAAAAATAAACTTCTGTGTTTTTTTCTTCATTTTTTCATAGCTTTAAACTAACAATTATAAATTTGTTAAATGTCATTAAAGTATTATTTGTTAATATTTATAATATTATTTAATAATATTTTAAATGATATTATTGAAAAAAATAAAAAAATCAAATTAAATTACTCATTCCAGTTTTATTATAAGAGACCATATATATATATATATATATATATATATATATATATATATATATATATATATATATATATATATATATATATATATATATATATTGAATAATAAATATATTTGTTTTATATATAGTCAGATACATTAATTATTCAATTTATTTAAAAAAAATAAATTGTCTCTTATAAACAGGACCAGAGAAAATATAAAATTTTGTAATAATTTTTTCAAATAAAAAATTAATAATTAATCATTTTTAATTAATCTTTTTAAAACTTTATTAATTAAATGTTTTAAAAAAAATCTATAAAGAAATTTAATAATTGATAAATATGTTTGAATTTCAGTCCAAAATCATGCTTTATGTTTTATATATTACAAACTATTTAAAAAAATATATTACAAACTTCACATTTCATATCGAAAGTTTATTCCATACATAAAAACATAGAATCATTGGTTTAATGCATCAATAATAGACTCAAAGTACAATAGCCCCAAAGAAATTAAAATTTTGTTCTGAGTTACAATGATGAGATTATATATCTCATGAGCAAATAGAAAAAGAAGGATCATAATTATAATTATGTTTATATGATTTCATGGAAAAGAGTCGTAATATTTTTACTAAATAAGATAGAATGATTGCTCAATTTTTCTATTACATGTTTAAATGATTTGGATAAATTATTTTTCACTCACGTGATTTAGAATGTAGTGTTACTCTTAAATATAGTAATAATAGGAAATAACTTCTAACTAAGTATGTGTTAAAATGTTTAAATAAATTATTTTCTTAAGTGACATTAACTGTGCAAAAATGTATTTTATAGGCTTAATTAGTGAAGAAATCTTTTAGCTTAATTGTATCAAATAAATGTTACAATTTAGTCCATTAAAAACAGTTAGCTAACTTAAATATTGAGAAAAAACATTAACTTGTAATTATGTGACACGACAAAATTACAAAAGCCAAAATAGTGAGTTAGCAATTTATCTAAGGACTAAATTGAAACCTTATAGTTAGTTAAGGGATCAAATAAAGACATCAACCAAACTGCGATTAAAGTGACCAGAATAAAATTTTATCACACTTTACCTGACTATAACCTATTATTTACTCAACCAAATTTTCATATCAATAGAATCTTGAATTTATTGGCATTATACTATAATTTTGTTACATTCTTGATTAGAACGAAAAACCAGTGTTTTAAAGACCGGACCGGTCATCAAACCGGTGAGGGTGTTGGGTCACTGATTTATCGGTCGAACCACTGGGTCACTGGTCGAACCGCACGACCAAACCGGATTAAACCGGATTAAACCGGTTGAATAGACCTGTCATTATATAGGTATAAAACCGGTCGAACCGAATGATCCAGTCTCTAAAAAAATATAACTAGCTTTTAAATTTTTTAAAAATATCATATCATAAATTCACAATTTCATAACTTAAATTCAAATTTTAAACAAAGGTATCACACATAACAAAATAGTAAAAAATTACAAAGTCTAATTGCAAACAAAGTCTAATTACAACATAATCTAAACAAAGTCTAATTACAACATAATCTAATTGAATAGTTTATAACAAAATAACTCCTATGTGTACCAAATTTAATTAAAAATAGGATCTCCTAAAAAGAAAATCAAATAAAATTCAATATGTTTATGCTATTTAAGAAAATTTATTAGCAATGATAACAAATAGACAATAAAGTTTTTAATTTGTCACTAAAAAACTATGTGAGAATTAGGGGTGGGAATAGGCCAGGCCGACTAACAGGGGCCTACGGCCCAGCCTACATAGGCCAAGGCCAGACCAGGCTTTTTACATAAATAGAAAAGGCCTAGACTTTTTTATAAGCCTATTTAGCTAAAAAGGCTTGGCCTCAGGCCATATAAAAAGCCTTTTAAGCCTATGAGGCCGGCCTATTTAAATAAATTTGAATAATTTTATTAATATTATATTATATTTTGTATTTTGAATTAAAATATAAAAATAAATATTAGTTATCTTAAAGAAATTATGAAAATAAGATGAAAAAAAATCTTATGAACAATGTCATACGTTACTTCCATAAGTTTTTTCAAACAAATAGTATCACAAAATTTATACTACTAGGTAAACTCAAATAAGTCAATGCAAACAAACATTTAATCTCACTGATCTTTTAATTTGTTAGTCTATATAAAGTTGAGTTGAGTGACTTATTTATAAATGTTCAAATGAAAAAGGCTTTTAAGTAGGCTAATGAAAATAAAAGTTATAAAGTTGAACACCTAAGTTATTTCTCTCATCTAATGGTAGAACCAATGCCGAGCGCTAAGTTAGCCAAAAAATCAGCACAAGAGTTACCTTCCCTATAGATGTGAGAGATAAATACATTCGTAAAAACTTTTTAGACTAAAACGTCATCAAAGTTGATGGCTCGTGCAAGCTTTTTAGACAGAACGATTGTATCCCAAGTGCACAACAAGTTCCTTGCTTGAGATTTGGAATCATTGAATGCCAAGTATTCCCAAGAAGGCTTTCCAACTCATCAAATTGCTCTTCCATAACAAATAGATGCAATATCTATAACAAGACTATTTCTAAAAAATATATGGTTAGTAAATTAATTATTTGACGAGAATATAAATTGAGAAAGATAAACCAAACAAACACATGCTTGTTCAATGAATTGCCTATCAATATTATACAGGGTCGTTTGTCAAATGCATTGAATGAAAAGGTTCATTACTCCCTTATATGGAGATGATTCTATCAAAGAAAATAAACACTAACTAGCAATGCATAAAACACAACCTTTCTCAACATCTTTCGTTGTGATCACAAATCAAACCATGGCCAACACTATCAAACCGTCCATTCAAAATCAAACCAAGTCATAATCCAATCTTTTATTTCAAAGATCTAAACTAATGAAATTCTAAACACAACAATTGGAAATACATTCGATTGCAACATACGATAGAAACTTCATCTCTAATAGCATACCTCCCAGTTTGTTCTTTCAATAGCTTTTCAAGTACTGAAACACATTCAATTGGAAATACATTCAATTGGAAATACATTGTAGATTATAGATTAGAGTAAGCCAACAATATATGCTAGTTTGTAAAGATAGTCAAGACCTGAATGCTAACGCTACCAAATGTTTTTTCCACTAGTCAAGACCCTCTCTAAAGCAATTGGTGAGCAAATTGACGAAGAAACAATACAAACAGCTTGTGAATCAAATCATTAGAAGGGAATTCAATTATACAACTTAATTTGAAAAAGAAATAATCTAGAACATCAATTACAACCAAAGAATGAAATTCTAATTTGAATATAAAATTGATATCATCTGATCCTAATAAGATTGACTCTTCTCTCTTATTCCATCGCTTCCTCTTGCTCTTCCTCCATCGCCCAGCCTTCATTATCTCTCTGCTTCAGTGCATTCGCCATCTATGCATTGTGTTGTGTTGCGTTTGTTTTCAGTATTCTCTTTTCAGGGAAACAAAGAGAAAATCATGGGAAAAGCTTGAATAAAAAATGATGAAAAGGAAGAGAGAATAGGGTAGCGTACAGTTTACTCGAGAGAGAGAGCATATGACTTTTTTTCTTTATTTGTTTTTGTTGAGACTTTCGGATTATTAAATTGAAATAATAGCAATTAATTAAATTAATGATGAGAATTAATTGGAAGGGTGGAACGACTCCTTTCTTTGCATTTTCTTTGTTCATTCATACCCTAAATCTTTAGAGGTAAGTAGACATTGTTAGTATGTTTTCGACAATTTTTTTTTAAATCTTAGTATCCGGCTTTTTGACCAGTTAATTCAAGAGAATCAATTCCTCCATTCACTTGCGGGACCCGTTTAAAAAATCTTAAGAGGAGTATACTCTTAAGACTTAAGTCTCAACCACTAGGTTAATCTATAGGATTATGTTTTTGACATGTAAGTGTCTATTCTTTAATGTCCACGTTACTAAAATAGCGCCTGCGCCGCTCTCCGCATCTGTGCCGCTTTCCGAGATTAATAACATAGGGCAAAACATCACATCAATGTCACAATTAAGGGCAAAGAGGTAGACATTCTTCATATATCTATTAATAAATTGCAACATTGATTATTAATTGATTGTTGGCTTAATTACAATTTTGGTCTCCTATTTTGTCTTTTTTTTTTATTTTAGTTTCCTATTTTCAAAACTACGATTTTTGTCTCTTTTGAGTTTTCTATTGAAAAGTGAACAAAAATTGAGATTAATTTTGCAGAAAAAAAAAATAAAATGACGGAAATTGCACAAAAAATTTAAAAAGAAAACTAAAATAGTGATTTTTAAAATTGAGGATCAAATTCAAGAAAAAGACAATAAAAAGCTAAAATAATTGTTTTATAATTAGTTGAAGGTTTGGACAATTGTGAGCAATCTGTAACAAGGAAGACAACCCTATCTAAAGTCTATATGCACAAAGCGAAGTACAGGTTTGTTACAAAAGTTAAACTATTACTCTCTCCTCCTTTATATAATGGATTTTCCAGTTATGTTTGGGAGTTTTGAGGGGAGAGGAGGAGAGAGAGGAAGGTTTTCGAAAATGAATTTTTAAAAAAATTATAGAAAAATATTTAATATTTTTTAAAAAATTGATTTTGTTAAGAATGATAAAATAGTCATTATTACTACAAAAATTTTATTTTTCAAAATAGTATAACAACCTAAAAGATATTTAGAAAATTTACGTAAGTCCTTCAAAACCTTCCAAAACCCTCGTTCAATACAATTTTTTAGTTCTCCCATTTTATGGGATACAATTTTTGAGTTCTTCCATTTTATGAGATTTTTGATGTTATGAATAAAATCAAAACCTCCTACCCAAAATCTTTTTATTCTTTTCACTCAATTCTTCATATTTTCCAAAGTCCTCCCTTTCCTTCCAAACTCCCAAACATTGCCCGAAATCTACAGCCGTTAGATCATTAATTATTCTTAGAACATCTAAACCATTCATCTTATTAATAATACTATAACGTAGTAGTATATTAAATTTATTTTTTAATTTATAAATACTTTTTTAAATGTATAACAATTTATGTTTTGTTTTAAATAAATAACTCAATAAAAAATACATGACATGAAAATTAAACAAATATTAAGAAAACTTGTAAAATAATTTTTTTAGTAGTTTTTATTCAGTAATATTAAATTTAATAAAGTAACATTAATTTAAATAAATATTTATAATTGAAACAAAATATCTTACTTTATTAGATATTAGATTAGAGTTCTTAATATTTTGTAACTATTCAACTTTTAAGATCAAAAGTATAAATGGTCTACTTGGCATGTTTTTTTTTTTTGTTTTTTCTTTATTTTTGGAAAAACAAATATATGCCATCTAAAGATTTTTATTTATTTTTACTATAAATTTTTTCTATGCAGAGAATATTTTACTTTATCAAATAGAACAAAAAGACATGTGATTGAAATAGTTGTAGTCAAAAGGCTAGTTGGAGTAGTTGGCTAGGTTCTTGATTGAATGGGACAGAAAACATGTGATTAGAGTAGTTGGACACAATGTACGTGTGACTGGTTTTTTCTCTTTTAATATTGGTGTTTAGTTTAAATTCATGAGCCATTATCTCAATAAAAGACTTTTCTTGTAGTTCATAACTCTTCTCTAATTTTTTTTTCCCGTATTCTCTCTTCTCGGCACCTCTGCAGTACCACCCACCAACTCAACTTCTTCCACTTATGAACAATATTAGAAACTAAAAAGGCCACTACACCTCGTATTTATGAAAAATTGAATTTTACTTCACCTTATTTATTTTTACTAACTTATGTTTTTCTGAAACTTATTATTTGCCAAAGTTGCCACTACACCATTTTTTTTTAAATGTGAACATTTTCAATATATCTGATATACTTGTCTGTATATCTGAAAAGGTTTTGCTACTTATTGTTTTTACCCGTAACATTTAAACTAGAGTGATGTTAATTTATTATTTTCTACTTGCTATATTATTATCACTCCTGATGAATTTCCCATTATTTAATATATGGGTCATGCTAACGAGTGCCTCCGGAGCTAAACATTTCAAATAAAAAAAATATCATAAATTCACTGCATTTGAACACACGTAATATGCTTTAAAAATTTAATTAAATAAAGCTCAATTTATTTTTTTAATCTCTTAACCGTTACCTCGAGGGCACTCGTTAGCATTACACTTAATATATTTATTACTATATTTCTATTACTGTAAAATTGAAAAGGACTAAGAATATATCATAGTAAAAAAAACTTACGTGTCTTTTTTCTTAACAAAATATAATCATAAATTTTTAAATGCTATTAAAGTATTACTTGTTAATATTTATATTATTATTTAATAAAGTTATAAATGATAATTTCTATAAAATAAAAAATATATCAAATTAAATTATTCATTCTAGTTTTATTTATAAAAGACCATATATATATATATATATATATATATATATATATATATATATATATATATATATATATATATATATATATATATATATATATATATATATATATATATATATATATATATATATATATATATATATATATATATATATATATATATATATATATATATATATTTGGTCTATAATAGTCAGATACATTGATTATTCAATTTATCTAAAAATGAATTGTCTCTTATAAGTAGGACTAGAGGAAGTATAAAATTTTGTAATAATTTTTTCAAATAAAAAATTAATAATTAATCATTTTTAAAATTTATTAATTAAATGTTTAAAAAAAATTCTATGTTTAAGAAATTTAATAATTGATAAATATGTTTGAATTTCAGTCCAAAAACATGTTTTATATTTATAATTCTATTTTAAAACATATTTACCAACTATTTTAAAACATATATTACAAACTTCACATTTCGAAAGTTTATTTCATACATAAAAAATAGAATCATGAGTTTAATGCATCAATAATAAATTCAAAGTATAATAGCCCAAAAAAATTTAATATTTTGTTCTGAGTTACAATCAGGAGATCATATATCTGATGATCAAATAGAAAAAGAGGACCATAATTATAATTATGTTTATATGATGTCGAAGCTCTCTTTTTCTATTTGCTCATGAGATATTTTCTATTTGTTCATGAGATATTTTATTTATATAATATATATCTATATTATTATATTTTATGTTCAAAAAGCCACACGGAATTTTAACATTTGGAAGTTTGAAAACACGGAAAAAATCCTTAGATCAAAATAAAGGGGAAAATTTTAGAGAATAGTGGTGGATAAAGTGTACTGCAAGATGAAATAGAATAAGAAGATGGTTTCATAAATAATTCCATTTTTAAGAAGTGATTTTGAACACTAGGTAATTCTAAAGATTGAGTGTGAAGTCTTAATATCAAGATAAATAACCCAGTTGAAGTATGTACCTTAAATTGAATATACAACCTTGAAATTTATTTTGACAATTTAATTTACAAGAATGGTTTAAATTTGTAACAAAGTTTTTACTTAGACAAATGATATACTTACCTATATCAATGAGTTAGTATTGAAACATACATGTAATATATATTTGTCTCACTATTACTTTTTTGACTTATATATCCTTTCCTAAGTAATAAGTCTGGTTAATGAAAATAAAAGTTATAAAGTTGAACACCTAAGTTATTTCTCTCATCTAATAAGGATATAGGCAAAGATCAAATAAATAATCCTATAACAACTTAGACAGGCTTCAACAAATAATGGTAGAACCAATGCCGAGCGCTAAGTTAGTCAAAAAATCAGCACAGGAGTTACCTTCCCTATAGATGTGAGAGATAAATACATTCGTAAAAACTTTTTAGACTAAAACGTCATCAAAGTTTTTACTTAGACAAATGATATACTTACCTATATCAATGAGTTAGTATTGAAACATACATGTAATATATATACTATACATGTAATATATATTTGTCGTGATTCTCACTATTACTTTTTTGACTTATATATCCTTTCCTAAGTAATAAGTCTGGTTAATGAAAATAAAAGTTATAAAGTTGAATACCTAAGTTATTTCTCTCATCTAATGGTAGAACCAATGCCGAGCGCTAAGTTAGCCAAAAAATCAGCACAGGAGTTACCTTCCCTATAGATGTGAGAGATAAATACATTCGTAAAAACTTTTTAGACTAAAACGTCATCAAAGTTGATGGCTCGTGCAAGCTTTTTAGACAGAACGATTGTATCCCAAGTGCACAACAAGTTCCTTGCTTGAGATTTGGAATCATTGAATGCCAAGTATTCCCAAGAAGGCTTTCCAACTCATCAAATTGCTCTTCCATAACAAATAGATGCAATATCTATAACAAGACTATTTCTAAAAAATATATGGTTAGTAAATTAATTATTTGACGAGAATATAAATTGAGAAAGATAAACCAAACAAACACATGCTTGTTCAATGAATTGCCTATCAATATTATACAGGGTCGTTTGTCAAATGCATTGAATGAAAAGGTTCATTACTCCCTTATATGGAGATGATTCTATCAAAGAAAATAAACACTAACTAGCAATGCATAAAACACAACCTTTCTCAACATCTTTCGTTGTGATCACAAATCAAACCATGGCCAACACTATCAAACCGTCCATTCAAAATCAAACCAAGTCATAATCCAATCTTTTATTTCAAAGATCTAAACTAATGAAATTCTAAACACAACAATTGGAAATACATTCGATTGCAACATACGATAGAAACTTCATCTCTAATAGCATACCTCCCAGTTTGTTCTTTCAATAGCTTTTCAAGTACTGAAACACATTCAATTGGAAATACATTCAATTGGAAATACATTGTAGATTATAGATTAGAGTAAGCCAACAATATATGCTAGTTTGTAAAGATAGTCAAGACCTGAATGCTAACGCTACCAAATGTTTTTTCCACTAGTCAAGACCCTCTCTAAAGCAATTGGTGAGCAAATTGACGAAGAAACAATACAAACAGCTTGTGAATCAAATCATTAGAAGGGAATTCAATTATACAACTTAATTTGAAAAAGAAATAATCTAGAACATCAATTACAACCAAAGAATGAAATTCTAATTTGAATATAAAATTGATATCATCTGATCCTAATAAGATTGACTCTTCTCTCTTATTCCATCGCTTCCTCTTGCTCTTCCTCCATCGCCCAGCCTTCATTATCTCTCTGCTTCAGCGCATTCGCCATCTATGCATTGTGTTGTGTTGCGTTTGTTTTCAGTATTCTCTTTTCAGGGAAACAAAGAGAAAATCATGGGAAAAGCTTGAATAAAAAATGATGAAAAGGAAGAGAGAATAGGGTAGCGTACAGTTTACTCGAGAGAGAGCATATGACTTTTTTTCGTTATTTGTTTTTGTTGAGACTTTCGGATTATTAAATTGAAATAATAGTAATTAATTAAATTAATGATGAGAATTAATTGGAAGGGTGGACCGACTCCTTTCTTTGCATTTTCTTTGTTCATTCATACCCTAAACCTTTAGAGGTAAGTAGACATTGCTAGTATGTTTTCGAAATTTTTTTTAAATCTTAGTATCCGACTTTTTGACCTGTTAATTCAAGAGAATCAATCCCTCCGTCTACTTGCGGAACCCGTTTAAAGAATCTTGAGAGGAGCACACTCTTAAAACTCAAGTCTCAACCACTAGGCCAATCTATGGAGTTATGTTTTTGACATGTAAGTGTCTATTCTTTAATGTCCAAAATAGCCCCTGCGCCGCTCTCCGCATCTGTGCCGCTTTCCGAGATTAATAACATAGGGCAAAACATCACATCAATGTCACAATTAGGGGACAAGAGGTAGACATTCTTAATATATCTATTATTAAATTGCAACATTGATTATTAATTGATTGTTGGCTTAATTATAATTTTGGTTCCTTATTTTGTCTTTTTTTCGATTTTAGTCTCCTATTTTCAAATGAAAAGTGAACAAAAATTGAGACTAATTTTGCAGAAAAAATAAAATAAAATGACGAAAATTGCACAAATTTTTTTAAAAAATAAAATAAAATAGTGATTTTTAAAATTGAGGATCAAATTCAAGAAAAAGACAATAAAAGACTAAAATAATTGTTTTATAATTAGTTGAAGGTTTGGACAATTGTGAGCAATCAGTAACTGAAAACATGTCACATTCATGTTTGAGGCAGGAAAAGAATAATGCAAAGGTATATAGATCCTTAACCTAATTTGAGAATATGGTGAAGTTTTTTAAATTTATCTCAAAAATCAAATTATTAACAGGAGTAATAGTTATGATTTTTTTTTGTCTCTTAGTAAGATTGGATAGCTTATAGACAAATCATGGTACAATAGTAAGTTTGGGAACATTTTTTAATTTATAGGTTAAAGTGATTGTTTATATTCATTCGAACTTATTAGATGTCTAAGAAGATTCTAGAAAACAATCAATTTAACCTATATATATTAAAAAATGTTCTGGAAATCTAAATAACAATGAAACTTAGTATTCATGACTCAATTTAACCTATATATATTAAAAATGTTCTGAAATGTAAATCTAAATAACAATGAAACTTAGTATCCATGATTTGTCCATAAGATGTCGATCTATTAACGGTCAAAAAACCATCCTAACTATTACTTCTATTAATCATTTGATTTCTGAGATAAATTTCAGAAACTTTACCCTATTCACAAACTAGGTTAAGGATCTGGTACATTTGCATTGTTACTTTCCAGCCTCAAACATGAATGTGACTTTTTTTAACTATTGATGGCTCTCAATTCTCTAAAACATCAACTAATTATGAAACAATCAATCAATAAATAATAATCAATGTTGCAATTTAACAATTGATATATTAAACATATTAAAGAATGCGTACCTCTTTGCCGGTTTCACTAAAGGTCACGTGGTTATTTGATTAGAATTTATCCATGTGGTACTCGGTTCGAAACTTGGCAGAAGGAGTAGACAAATGATATATAATGGAGTTAATTTGATCTACAATGAAGTTAATTTGATGGCCACCACCACTATCTGTCGAGTTAAGAAGTTTGTTGTCCACAATTCTGATGATGCAGAGGCAACAGATTTTCATTTGCATTTTGATTATCATTTTATAATTCCCATTTAGTTCATTCACATTTATCATGTCCGTTCTATTCGAGTCGACAACAAACCTGGCTCACCAAAGAGCCTGCCCTGGGCTGACTTACATGTCCGGTCTGTGCCACTAGACAAAAGAAAGATTCAAAAAGAACATTTGTGCCACTTTTTGATGCTTAGCCCATACCTACGAATTCAATAAAAGTCACACATCCTATGAAATTGAGTAATTTTACATGCTTCTTCAACAAAACCAAACAACAACAAGTCGACAACAAACCTGGCTCACCAAAGAGCCTGCCCTGGGCTGACTTACATGTCCGGTCTGTGCCACTAGACAAAAGAAAGATTCAAAAAGAACATTTGTGCCACTTTTTGATGCTTAGCCCATACCTACGAATTCAATAAAAGTCACACATCCTATGAAATTGAGTAATTTTACATGCTTCTTCAACAAAACCAAACAACAACAAGTCGACAACAAACCTGGCTCACCAAAGAGCCTGCCCTGGGCTGACTTACATGTCCGGTCTGTGCCACTAGACAAAAGAAAGATTCAAAAAGAACATTTGTGCCACTTTTTGATGCTTAGCCCATACCTACGAATTCAATAAAAGTCACACATCCTATGAAATTGAGTAATTTTACATGCTTCTTCAACAAAACCAAACAACAACAATAAAATCAAGCAACAAAATCTAAATTATAAATAACCCAATTTTAGGTATGGTCCTTATTAATGATTTTTCCTATAGTTCAAGTTGTTCAAAAACGACAAATAACTTCATAAAACAATTCACTTTATCTTTATGAAAACAGTACTAGTTTTACATTTAAATTATAAACAAGGACTTATGGTAATCATTAAATCCAAAATGTTTAGAAATAAACTCACCTAATATTTTGTCAAAGAGCACATGTTCAACAGACTGTATAATGCTCTTACTGTATATCCATGAAGCTCAGAAGTTAGCAACTAAAAAGTGTCAACACAAGTTCACAAGGCAGCAATGTTAGATCTTTACTTGACAAGAAAAGCTAAATCATAGAGATGTTGGATCTGTAACAAGGAGGACAAAAGTTTCAAAGGGTTGTTCATGATTTCTATTTTGCAAAAATGGCAGTTAGAAACAAATGAATTAGACAGAAAAATATGTGTAACAAGGAAGACAACCCTATCTAAAGTCTATTTGCACAAAGTGAAGTACAAGTTTGTTACAAAAGTTAAACTATTACTCTCTCCTCCTTTATATAATGGATTTTCCTGCTATGTTTGGGAGTTTAGAGGAGAGGGGAAGGGAGATGAAGGTTTTCGAAAATAAATTTTTAAAAAATTATAGAAAAATATTTGACATTTTTTGAAAAAATGATTTTGTTTAGAATGATAAAATAATCATTATTATTACAAAAAATTTATTTTTCAAAGTAGTATAACAACGTAAAAGATATTTGAAAAATTTACGTAAGTCCTCCAAAACCTTCCAAAATCCTCGTTCAATCCAATTTTTGAGTTCTCCCATTTTATGAGATTTTTGATGTTATGAATAAAATCAAACCCTCATACCCAAAATCTTTTTATTCTTTTTCACCCAATTCTTCCTATTTTCCAAAGCTCTCCCCTCCTTTCCAAACTCCCAAACATAACCTAAATTCTACAGCCGTTAAATCATTAATTATTCTTAGAACATCTAAACCATTCATCTTATTAATAATACTATATCGTAGTAGTATATTAAATTTATTTTTTAATTTATAAATACTTTTTTAAATGTATAACAATTTATGTTTTGTTTTAAATAAATAACTCAATAAAAAATACATGACATGAAAATTAAACAAATATTAAGAAAACTTGTAAAATAATTTTTTAGTAGTTTTTATTCAGTAATATTAAATTTAATAAAGTAACATAAATTTAAATAAATATTTATAAGTGAAACAAAATATCTTACTTTATTAGATATTAGATTAGAGTTCTTAATATTTTGTAACTATTCAACTTTTAAGATCAAAAGCATAAATGGTCTACTTGGCATGTCTTTTTTTTTTTTTTTTTTTTTTTTCTTTTTTTTTTGGAAAAACAAATATATGTCATCTAAAGATTTTTATTTTTTTTACTATAAATTTTTTCTATGCAAAGAATATTTTACTTTATCAAATCGAACAAAAAGACATGTGATTGGAATAGTTGTAGTCAAAAGGCTAGTTGGAGTGGTTGGCTAGGTTCTTGATTGAATGGGGCAAAAAACATGTGATTAGAGTAGTTGGACACAATGTACGTGTCACTGGTTTTTTCTCTTTTAACATTGGTGTTTAGTTTAAATTCATGAGTCATTATCTCAATAACAGACTTTTCTTATAGTTCATAACTCTTCTCTAATTTTTTTTTTCCGTATTCTCTCTTCTCTGCACCTCTGCAGTACCACCCACCAACTCAACTTCTTCCACTTATGAACAATATTAGAAACTAAAAATGCCACTACACCTCGTATTTATGAAAAATTGAATTTTATTTCACCTTATTTATTTTTACTAACTTATTTTTTTCTACTATGAAACTTATTATTTGCCAAAGTTGCCACTACACCATTTTTTCTTTTGAAAATATGAACATTTTCAAATATATCTGATATACTTGTCTGTATATCAGAAAAGGTTTTGCTACTTATTGTTTTTACCCGTAACATTTAAACTAGAGTGATGTTAATTTATTATTTTCTACTTGCTATATTATTATCACTCCTAATGAACTTCCCACTATTTAATATATTTATTACTATATTTCTGTAAAATTGAAAAAGACTAAGAATATATCATAGTAAAAAAAACTTACGTGTCTTTTTTCTTAACAAAATATAATTATAAATTTTTAAATGCTATTAAAGTATTACTTGTTAATATTTATATTATTTAATAAAGTTATAAATGATAATTTCTATAAAATAAAAAATGTCAAATTAAATTATTCATTCTAGTTTTATTTATAAAAGACCATATATATTTTTAAATATATTAAATAATAAATATATTTGGTCTATAATAGTCAGATACATTGGTTATTCAATTTATCTAAAAATGAATTGTCTCTTATAAATAGGACCAGAGGAAGTACAAAATTTTGTAATAATTTTTTCAAATAAAAAATTAATAATTAATCATTTTTAATTAATCTTTATTAAAATTTATTAATTAAATGTTTAAAAAATATTCTATGTTTAAGAAATTTAATAATTGATAAATATGTTTGAATTTCAGTCCAAAAACATGTTTTATGTTTATAATTCTATTTTAAGACATATTTACCAACTATTTTAAAACATATATTACAAACTTCACATTTCGAAAGTTTATTTCATACATAAAAAGATAGAATCATGAGTTTAAAGCATCAATAATAAATTCAACGTATAATAGCCCCAAAAAAATTAATATTTTGTTCTGAGTTACAATCATGAGATCATATATCTGATGACCGAATAGAAAAAGAGGACCATAATTATAATTATGTTTACATGATGTCGAAGCTCTCTTTTTCTATTTGCTCAT
Source organism: Vicia villosa (assembly GCF_029867415.1). Lineage (NCBI taxonomy): Eukaryota > Viridiplantae > Streptophyta > Magnoliopsida > Fabales > Fabaceae > Vicia > Vicia villosa. The sequence goes on along the minus strand of NC_081181.1, from coordinate 59,063,894 downwards.
GAGATGTTTTCTATTTGCTCATGAGATATTTATGCCTGAAATACGTTCAGTATGAGATTTTTTATTTATATAATATATATCCATATTATTATATTTTATGTTCAAAAAGCCACACGGAATTTTAATATTTGGAAGTTTGAAAACACAGAAAAAAATCCTTAGATCAAAATAAAGGGGAAAATTTTAGAGAATAGTGGTGGATAAAGTGTACTGCAAGATGAAATAGAATCAGAAAATGCTTTCATAAATAATTCCATTTTTAAGAAGTGAGGTTTGAACACTAGGTAATTCTAAAGATTGAATGTGAAGTCTTAATATCAAGAGAAATTACCCACATTCAAGGTGAAATACAACCATTAAGATCATTTGAAGTATGTACCTTAAATTGAATATACAGCCTTGAAATTTATTTTAACAATTTAATTTACAAGAATAGTTTAAATTTGTAACAAAGTTTTTACTTAGACAAATGATATACTTCCCTATATCAATAAGTTAGTATTGAAACATACATGTATACATGTAATATATATACTATCCATGTAATATATATTAGTCGTGATTCTCACTATTACTATTTTGACTTATATATCATTTCCTAAGTAATATGTCTGGTTAATGAAAATAAAATGTTGATGTATTTAATACAATATAGATAGTGGAGTTAATGAAAAGTTTTAAGTAAAAGTTATAAAGTTGAACACCTAAGTTATTTCTCTCATCTAATAAGGATACAAGCAAAGATCAAATAAATAATCCTGTAACAACTTAGACAGGCTTCAACAAGCACTTATTTTATGGGAAGCTGTGAATGGAAAGAAAACATCAATCTCAATTAATCTAACATGTAAAAAGTCCAGTGTTAGTTTAAAAAAAAATTACATCTATAACTTATATAGATGATAAAAATTAAGCCAAAAGAATGCTAAAAAAAAAACAAATACATATAGTATAACCTAATTATGCATGATGATTATGATGACAATGATGATCCTAATATTTAAGATATGGTGGGATCTCAGTGGTAAAAAATTGGGGTGCAACAGGGCTTATGCCCTGATGGTACCATATGCATCTGCACAGTGTCGGTTGCATTGCATTATCATGGGTATGGTATGATTGATGAATTATTTGTTGTTAATGATTAACAATGTGTTGTTGAATGATGAATGATGCTAATGTTGAATGAAGTGGTGAAATTATGTATGATCTATATCTCCTATATTATTTATGACACATTCATTTATATTGTAAGATATCTCACCCCTTCTGTTTGAATGTTACCCCCTATGTCGATAACGTGCAGGTAATCAGGAATGAAGGCTAGTTACTGTTTACGGTGATTTTCGGTAAACAACCGCTAGTCTTCCAAACTATAAAATATACTTTGGTTACTCGTAGGATCGACTAGATTGATCCTAGGACATAGTCAAAAAGTTGTCTTTTATGATAATTTGGTTCATATTTGTTGGTTTGTTTGGCTTCGAAATATGTTTAAGAAATAAACAAATGAAATGTAAAAACTAACAATCACCTTGTTATACACGTAAATATAACTTTGGCGAAAGGAAAAGTAAATATAACTTGCAAGAAACTTAAAGTGCAAGAACGTAAATTGCAGAATGTAAATTGCTTCGAAGTAAACTTGAACGAAAGATAAAAGTGCAAGAATGTAAATGGCTGAAATATAATGAAAGATAGAAATGCTAAAAAGATACATGCATAAAGATGAATACAGATGTATTTAAAATGGTGTTGGTGTCATACGCACATTTCTCAGCGAACTCGTTCTCTTAACACTTGATACTTGAGTGATTTCTGAGTGATTTGTACAAAATGAACACACTGGATCCTGATATTAAGACCCTTATTTATACTAATTTCGATCCTAACGGTCCTACACTAACAAAATGCCACGTTGCTCACATGCATACGCTTCGAATCCCTGGGGCGCCATCTGTCCTTATTCGGTTACACAGAATGTTTCGAAATTCAAATCCTCCCGCCCGAATTCTCTTTCGATACGTGGCAACGTGATCTAAAATGAGAATTCCATGAAACACGCAAAACTTCAGTACTCTTTGTATTTCGCAAAAAACGCTTAAGTCCCAAAGACAACTTGTTTCGAGTCAGCTTCGATTTTCATCATCTTTACTTCAACTTAAATAACATCCTCGAATCATGGCCATCAGGAGCCATTTATTCTCGGCAATGGCCATCAAAAGCCATTCTTCCTCGAACTCTAATTCTTCAAAGAACTTTTTTCTTCAATCGACATCTCCAACTAACAAATTGCCCCCCAATAAATGCCTGTTTCGAAAAACAAGAGAAATAGGCGTTTCTTGTCATGATGAGATTTCGTTTACTCATTTTTTAGAGTTCCAAGACACCTGATTAATGTCATAATCATTTATGACTCATCTTTCAAAACGTCTTGTCATTTTCAAAAACGTCTCTTCAAAACGTGCATTCCCACGTTTTGCCATTACTTGTGATCATTGCTCCTATATACTAGGAGTAAGGCTAACAACTGTTCGACCGCCGTTAGATTAAATCATCTCTTGCCGCGTGTCTTTTTAACCTTTACTCAAAAGATTTGAAAAGGTTCTTACTAAACCTTTAAATACTTAAACCTTTAGCCTTCACACAACTTCATCTTTCCTTCTTCTGCAACTAAACACAGAAAAAACCCTCTTTGGTTTTTTTTAACCTAATTCTTGAAACAAACACATCCATGGCGTCTTCCACCATTCAAACTTCCACATCGGAAACCACAACTGCTCTTCAACCCATTCAACAGCTTCAACATCCCACACAGATAGGTAACCAACAATACATTCCAGACCCAAACGTAGCAGAAACTCGCGCTATCTACGCTTCTCAGGTAATCATTCCTTTTGATCTTTCTGGAAAAACTCATGCTTTTATGGGTCCTTTACCTGGAGTCGGTAGTTCTTCTCTGGGTAAATTCTTTCCTGCTTACTATAAGACTAGACCCTTAGTTAGCAAGAACTAAATAGACGAAGATGGTAACTTAATCTTAGCTGAAACTGCCAATGTAGATGACGCTTCAACTGAAACCATCGTAGCCTTAGAGAATATTAGGTTGAATTATGTAACCAATTTCCTGAAAGTCTTTAGATCAATCCCTCTGGAAAAAGATCCTGACCTGTATTATGCTTGGCTGGCTAAGGTAGAAAACCAAAAGGCTTCGTTTTGGAAAGAACTAGGGATTTACGATCTAATTCAATTATCCAAAACAGGTTTAGAATATAACCAAACCATGTTAGTAGCATCAGTACACTTTTGGGATGCTTCTCACAACACCTTCCACCTTCCTTGCGGAATGATTATCCCTACTCTCTTCGACATAGCCGTTATCACAGGTCTTCGACCAACTGGGGAGGTCTTCGATCCCAATTTCATGGATATTGATACCATTCAATTTAACGAAGTTAAAGCCACCTACACTTCTTTCATCCAGAGATACCATGTCCAAACAACTACTGAAGTCACAGACGAAGAGCATATTGCGTTTCTAGCATTCTGGCTTTCGAGATGCGTTTTTTGTTCTAGGTCCCAAGTGGCAAAGAGGTATCTTTGCATGGCTAACCAGATAAATGCTGGAAAAAGGTTAAACTTAAGCCAGTTAATTTTAGGATTCCTTTACGAAAATCTTGGTGAAGCAACAGATCTCGTCAAAGATTATAGAACATGATCTCTTCTCTTCGCTGGCCCTTTCTGGTTACTGCAGCTATGACTCAATGCCACTTTCGAAGCTTATCTCCCACGTAGAGGTATTTTGGATGAAGAAGATACGGCAATTTAAAATCGAACAGTAGAAGGAACTAGATTGGCTCACCTAACTCCAAAAGTAGAACCAGGAAAGCTTCGCGAGACTTTTCTAGCGTACATGATGACGTTCGCTAAACGTTATCAGTTTAGTCCTTCCATGGATCCATTTGTAAAAAGAGAAGTAGGTCCTGAATGGTTCACTCGAGAATTTCCAGCAACTTCTCCAAATCAGCAAGCCGAATCCATGGTTATCTGGGAGGCTTTTCTAACACCTAAACTGTTGTACCATCGATTATGATCCCCCAAGAGTCATTGCTATCTCCTTTGCTACCAACTGAATCTTGTTTCGAGGCAATTTGGATTGGTTCAGCTTAAACCAAAGTGCATGTACGACAAGAGGAATCACATGTGTTTGCACACCATGCATTTATCTGAAGAGGAATACGAATCCAAAATCTCCAAATATATTGGCATTACGACCCTCTCTCCCATCTCTTTCGAGCCTGCCTTCTATTCTACCATAGATTTCCATAAATGGTGGACAGAGTATTACACTAAGCAAATATTCGATGCTGAAAGCCTTTCTCAAGAACTAACTGAAGCTTTTACTGATGTGCAGGCGAACTTCAAAAAAGGTACTTTGACTCATATTAAAGAAATCCAAGCCTTTCAAAAATTCTTTGAAACTATCTACATGCCTGATGATCTTAGTCGGACCGTTCGTGAAGCTGCGGTCACTTTGCGTGAAAAATTTTCTACTAAACTGGATAAGCTGAAATTGCCCACGTATGTTCGACCTGAACTACGTTATGAAGTGGCTTTCAAACATAATCCTCCGAAATTCCCTCCACTACCTAGCGCTGACTTTGGTGTGGCTCTAAGTCCTCCTTTTCCAGAATGGTTTGTGTGTGAGAATGTCCCCAAAATTCTTTGCGAACAATCCAAAAAACGCGCTGAACGAGTGGTTCCGACTAAGCACACCTTGGATAATTTCAAAGGACATCTTCATATAAGTCTTGAGCACATTCGTGTCTTAACTCCTATACCTGAAGGTTGGGGTCTGGACTATCCTTCGATTAACCTTCTTTCCTTACTTATATACTGACTTCTATTTTGTTCACAGCTGTAAGTCGAAAGAAAGTTACTAAGGAGGCAGCTGCACAAAAGGGCGCTGGAGCTTCGAAAAGCAACAAAGCAAGTGGGAGTGATTCTGTCACTACTGGTAAGAAACCAACGGTACGTATATATTTTGTACTTTAGCTTGCGCATTTATTCTGAATATTATTCACTTTGTTCAATGTGCATATTCTCAGAGTTCGAAGCCTCCGACACCTCCGAAACGGAAAATTTCCAACACTAGTGCTTCAGATGATGAAGACAAATCTCCTCCTCGTACCAGACAAGCTACGAAGAAAAGACAAAAGACTACCATTTCTTTAACCAAAGAAAAGGGATCTGGGACTTTGAAGCTTACTTCATCGAGTGATAAGGTATCTTCTGATGAATCACCATTAAAGATTACTGGTAATATCCCAGTTGTCGAAAGTCATAACTCAAGTCCAGATAATGTCCCGACCAAGGTATTTGAATTTTATATTATAACAATTCTTCACACTTAACTTCAATTGCTAAGTATATGTTTTACCTTGTATATGTAGGATGATGTAGGCACAGCTACTTCTGATCTCAAAACTTCAGATCTCAACATTGATCTTGACAATCTTCATGGTATATATGTGCCCTAAAATTGACAAACAAGATTTTCGTAACTTCTCGTCTTAACAAATTTTGATTTATGTAACAGGTATTCCTCGACGCAAGTCTCCCGTTCTTTCTCCAGTTCTCGAAGACATTCAACCTAGCGCGACTATCGTTTCACCTGTACATGCTGAGGAAAGTCATTCAGATGATGCTTCTCCACCTACCCATCAAGACGAAGAGATGGAGGAAAACCCTCAACATTCTAATAGCGGCAATATAGTTGAGCATCCAACTGGGAGTGAAGATATCATCTCTGAACATGAGAATATGGATGAAGCTTCTAGTTTGCCTCCACCAAGCAACAATGAAACTTCGACCTTTGGGACCATAGTTACCCCTGCAGCTACCTCGAAACAGACCCCCACAGTGCTCACTTCTACTGAACTGGAGCGACTTAAGAATACTGATCCTGTAAACTTCCTTAAGGCTATGATGAATGCCGAAAATGTTTCGCCTATCAGGGTTGAGCCTTCTTCGAACATTTTGGCGGAAAGTGGTAAGGGGAATGATATTTCAAACCTCCTTCATCAGATAAAGAAAAATTTCTTTGAAACCAACCTTATCGAAGTTCTGAGCAAAGATTCCACCAGCTGTTTTGGTTTGAACAATCTTTTAAAGAAGGTGGATCTACTCCTGGTTTCAGAGGAAGTCTCACAAGTGATTGTCTCGTTGAGTTCTCAGGTTGATTAGCTTCATGCTGATACTTTTTGAAAGCGAGATGTTGACGAACAACTCAACACAAAAGTAACTTCTCATAGTTCTTCGTGGAAAGCTGCTGGTGACGCAACTATTAAAGCTGGTGCTATCGAGCTTGAGCGCGCGAAGCGCCAAAAGGAATATGAAACTTGTGGAGCGGACATCAAATCCTGGGAACAGGAAATTGAACGTCTCGAAGCAAATATTAAATATGCCAAGTCCCACCAAGAAGAAATCAAACAATCCGAGCAGAACGAGTTGAATGAAGTGGTGCAAATAGGGATTCAACATCTCGAAACGACGCGAAAATTAGTACCAGAAATCGAAGAGCTGAAAAAACAGCAAGCACTAATCGAACGCCGCCTATCACTATGGGCATCCCAATATTCCAACATAAAGAATAATCTTCCTGAAGACTTCAATTAATTGTTATAACCCTTGTAATATCTTTTTGTTTCGCATTTTGTCCTAATTTTGTAATCAGACTAGCTAAGGCATATATGCACTTTTTTACCTTTCAATTATCCATATATTATATTATGCAAATGTCACAAATAACATTTTAACAATTCTTAAATTGTCAAAATTTATTTTCCAACTATCATAATGACCTCGATAGCGTATCTACGTGACATGATTACTCTTCGCAGCCAGTTAAGTTTTGATTTGACGTTTCTACTTCACTAGCCGTAACCATCATTAAATGATGACACCACTTTTTCAAAACGTCTACTTAAGACGTGCGTGTATCAGTTTCTAAAATGATTACGCTTCAACTTCCAAGGCTAGAAGCGGCGGACTCCCTATCTTCCCTTGGGGAAACCACATGCGGTCCAATCAGGATTTAAAGAGTAATCACTCTTTAAGACCAACGTTCTCTATATAAACCTTGGTATTCTGATCATTCATTCATCCTCTTTCCATATTTTCATCAAAGTTTCTTTTTTCTTGTATTCCCTTGCTACAATGACGCCTCTATCCGATAACACTATCAAATTTGCTATCAAGAAAGAGTTTAAACTTTCTGTGGAAGAGTTCGATCAGAACAACATCAATGTTGATGCACTATTTGCCAACCAACACTTACACGTTTATCAAGGAATCCTGGAAGGGCCTGTTTACCCAAACATGCTGGCGGATTTCTGGATGTTTGCATCCCTCCGGATGGATTCAGAAGGAAGAACCACCATTGTTTCTCACGTTCGAGGATCCCCCATTACAATTTTTCCCTCGTTCATCTCTGAAGTGCTGAGATGCGAGAACTCCAGAGAAGTTTTTGCTGACAACTCCTTCACCATGAGCACCTCTTCCATTTTGAGGGCCATCATGTCTAATGATCCTTTCAGCGCCAAAGTTAGCAGGATTTGGCATCAACTTCTAGTGGGCAACTTTCGCCCACGAAATGAGGATCAGGAAAGCATCATGGTGGAGGATCTGGAGTTCATGCTCTGTTCTCTCCGGGGAAAGAAAATCAACTTTCCATTGATGATTTTCAAACACCTTGCTGAGGCTGTCGCTATTGCTTCTTCTCGTCAAGGCATAGCGACATGTCTTCCCTATGGAAGGTAGCTATGACATGTTTGTTAAACAGGGATTAACGAAGAAAATACGCATGGAAGGATTCCTGGATCCTTTTGAAGCAGAAAGCTTGCCCCTGTTGCACTTGGAAGGTTTGGAACAAAGGATCAACTGAAGGATGCATTGTTGGAGGAATTGTTGGAGGCATTGTTGGAAGCATTGTTGGAGGCGTTGTTGGAGGCGTTGTGGGCCTTGGTTTTATCTTTGTTGTCTATAATTTTGAACGCTTATTTTGATAGTCTTTAGCATGCCCCATTTTTGTAACTTTGGTTTGCATGCAAACACAATCTTCCTGACTGAATGTATTCTTAATTGTTAATCGTAATGAACTATATTTTGGCATCGTTTTGTCTTCTTAGTTTATATATTACACACTTTATTTAGGTATAAAGCCATTTTGGTACTTGTTTCACCATTTTGGCCACCGGCGTACACTTTTAATGTCTACGTTTTTGCAATTTTTACTTCGTACATAACTGGCTTGTATCTTTTCAGATACTTCCTGTAATATGGTGAACTGACTTTATTTGAAATGTTGCGGATAGCAAGAGTCTCCATCGACTTTTATTTAATCCAATTTAACAGAAAGGCTAAAAGAACAGGAAAAACCTTTTTAAAAGAAAACTGAGTTCGGGGGGTAATTTATACAAAGGGAAGGTGTAAGGCACCCTTTGTATCCATGGGCTCTTAATTTCTTTGCTTTTTTTTTGAAACCAAAAGGTTAGAAATGTAGAAGAAGAAGAAATAAGGACTTTAGCTCGTAAATGAGCGTAGCCTTTTTGAAGGTTTATGAAAAAGTGTAAGAAAAAGATTTAAACCAAAGCAAAGCAATTAGGGGCAAATTACCTAGTTAGATGAAAAATGTTCTTTTAGCCTTTCAGGGCTATCCATACCATAGGAGGGTAAGGAAGTCCTTTTATTTGGAGGTTGAAGGGTCGTCGAATTATCGTTCGCCACAAGACTGTCCCATGCCATAGAGGGGCAGGTAGTCTAAGGGAAGGATCAGAATAGCCTTTCGTTTAGGCAACCAGAGGATACCTCAGCGCTTCGTAGGCAACTTTGAGGGACTAGATCATATTAGCAAATCGAAGGCAACATCATTAGGGACTTATGATCTTGAGAATGAACTGAGGGCAACATTGCTGAGGTATCCTCGTATTCGAGGGACTTGGCTATTCTGCATTAAAACACAAGGCAACAGGCAACAGGCAACAGGCAACAAGAGGGGTACCATAAAAGGTGCGTGGGTGCAACAATCACGTGATTAGATTCAGAATAAATTATCTTGTAATTAAGTGATTCTAATTCAATTCGAGGTTACACTCCCTAAGTTACTAACCACACAATTATAATGCAGTTTAAGTGCCTTCAAGGCCAAACAATACAACCTCGAAGCAGTTACATGATAAAACCATGGGGAAGGGGAAAAGAAAAGAAATAAGAAAATACCAATAAAGCCATAAGGGTTGACATAAGTAATAATAAAAGGAAAATAAAGTAAATTGAGTTTCAGGGTTACCAACTAATCGGGCTTTGACGGTAGGCTAACCCTGAAAATTGAAAAAAGAAAAAATAAACACAAAGGGGTGAGTGTACGGCCAATTCATTGGCGGTTGAGGCTAACCCTAATTTTATTTATAAGGCAAAAAATAGAATAAAACAAAATAAAAGGTAAAATAAAACTAAATTAAATAAGGATTCAGAAACTTAGCTTTTCGATTGGCATGGCACGTAATCGAACAAACCCTGATGGTAACCCTGAAAATTAGGCGTGAAGAAGAGAAATTTTAGTGCATTAAAGATCGACAACCCTGATTTACCGGGATAAATCAGGGTTAGAAACCCTAAGATTAAATAATTTAAAGATCAATAATTTAAATAATATCAAATATTAAAGCCAAAAGTCGAGAGTTCGAATCGGTATCTCAATTAAATAATTATTGGATGGAATCCTAATTATTTAATTGATAAAAATTTATTTGAAAATAAAATGGAATTTTAAATGAAAAAAACAACTATTATTAACAAAATTGTGAAAAATCGAACTTTCGACAAAATATAAACAATTATGAAATTATTATAAAAAAACCTAAATTATTGAATAAATAAAAATAACTAAATAAATAAATTATGGGAAAAAAAAAGGTAAACAAGAAAATAGATAAAAATATTTATGTAATTGAAAATAAAATAAAATAGAAAAAGAACTTAGCTTGGATCATGTGTGGAGAGCCTCTGTAGGTACATGGTGGACTCTTAATTTACTGTGCCTTGGATCTAGAAAGGAAGGAATCCTAGGGTTCTGAGAACGAGGGCGCATCATGTCCCATTTAGGCCGTGCGTATGGAATCAATAGGCAGATTATTTCATAAAAATATTGCAGGATGGTAGACTCGAACCCGCGCCCGCTGCGTAACATGACTCTCCAATTCCTTCTCTTACCACTGAGCCGTTTTTGCTATGCTGTAAGTCATGCACTCAAAGCACTAAATATATAAAATTAGTTCATTTAAAAAAATTTAAAAACATACAGAAGACCCGCGCCCAGGTCTTCTTCTTCCTTGATTTTTCTGGAAAACTTCCGACGTCTTCAGCCACGGTTTTCAAACGTGGTTAAAACCCCTGCAACACACAAACTCACTAAACACAAAAAGAAATCCCAATTAACTACATGATTCAAAAATTGGAAAAAAAATTGATTTATGAATCTTTCCAAATATGCTCAATATCAATCCAACCTCACCAATGTTACTGTGCACGAAATTAGAGGGAATTGTTGATTTCTGATCTTTTCTTGATGAACCATGATCAATTCTGGATCAAATGGTGAATGATACTTCAAAATGAGGATGTTGACAAAAAAATCAGAAGTTTTGACTGTACTTTGACCACAGTTGACTTTTAGGTCAAATTAGTCGACTGTTGACTATTTGAACTTTTGACTGAGCAATCTTATGAATCAGAACTTGAAACTTGGCATGAGGATCCTTTGAGGCATATGAGAGGCCATGGGATCCATTTGAGGTCTTAGAACTTGATTTTACTTTGAGAAATTCAAAACCCTAGTTTAGAGGCTGCTGTTTAGGAGAGAGACTGCATGCTTCCTTCTTGTGTATCTTTGAGCATTTGAAAGTCAGATGGATTGAAATATGAATAAATATGGTGGGCAAATTTTGGGGTATGACAGCTGCCCCTGTTCAATCTTCTTATACCTGAGGATGTAGATTGGTTGTGTGCCTGTCGGAATCTGAAGGTAGAAGAGGATTGAACACTAGAATACCCAGGAATTTGCCCTAGCTGAAGCAGGGACTTTTTCCGGAGACGGGCTTAAAGATGACGTCTGATCCGGATAAATACGAAATTCAGAATAAGTCGTACGTTAGACTATATCTGAGCTTGAAGTGCTGAAAGGCGTTTGTCGGAGATGGGCTTGAAGATGCCATCAGGTGTTTGAAGAGTTGTTTGTCTAAAGCAGATGCTTTTCAGACTGGAACATATGCATTGATTGTATCTGAAGGAGAGATGAAGTAATGTCTTACAGAAGACTACCTGGAGAGGTTCTCGAATAGGATAGATCATTGACTGATGTAAAAGAGATTAGGCTTTACACAAAGCTCGGGAAGAAGTGTCTTGTAGAAGATTAACTGAGAAACTCCTTGAAAGGGCAGTAGATGTCTTAAATGTTGGATAAATATTTAAATGAAGGTTACCTAAAGAGGTTGAGATATGTCTTAAACAATACTAATCTAGAAAGGCTCCTAGAAAGGATATGATATGTCTTAAACAAGACTACCTAGAAAGGCTCCTAGAAAGGATATGATATGTCTTAAACAAGACTACCTAGAAAGGATATGATATGTCTTAAACAAGACTACCTAGAAAGGCTCCTAGAAAGGATGAAACATCTTAGAAAAGATTACCTAGAAAGGTTCCTAGAAAGGATGATAAATGTCTTAGAGAAGACTACCTAGAAAGGTTGTGATACATCTTAGAAAAGATTACCTAGAAAGGTTCCTAGAAAGGATGATAAACGTCTCAGAGAAGACTACCTAGAAAGGTTGTGATACATCTTAGAAAAGATTACCTAGAAAGGTTCCTAGAAAGGATGAGAAGTTCGTTGATTGCTTCTAAATTATCTTTGAAGAAAGACCCGAAATGAAGTGTCAGAATTGTATTTGTCTTGAATGAGTGTTGAGATTGAATCGTTGATACGATTGTATTTGCACCGCACTTGGATGATAATATTCTTTTGATTATGAAATGACCTAAAAAGGAAAGATTAGTTTTATGCAATGTCATGATGCATGTATTGAGATTCTCGAAATAAACGAGAGTACTGTATGTTATGCATTTATGAATGATGCAGGGATGGACTATATAGTCGGAGCATATTGATAACTCTTGTATAGTAACTGCAGACTGAGAAAATAAATTCCTGTATGCTGTTGCAGATAATGACAAGAGAATTCCTGTCTTTCGTTCGATGATATCCAGCTGTGGATTTTTGATCTTCGCTTGGAGATGAGAATGACTTGAATGATCTGATCCTGATGTATCCTAGGGACAAGAGAGACAAGATTTCTAAGCTTCAAATTAAATGGCAACAACGAGTTGGAATAAACCACGCTAGAGAAGAAGATTGTGTCGGAGAACCTGTAGTATTGAAGAGCCAAGTCTTTGTTGGGAAGAGATTACTTGAAGATAACTCCTCGAGGATTACTCTGTGGGGATATTGTTGTGAAAACAACTTTGTGGGTAAGATCCCTTGAGATTTCAATTTTCATTGCCCCCATGTCACTTGTTGTTGGAAAACATTTTCTTTACCATATGTGGCCCTTTGCATGGGGAAGTCTATCTTCCCCTGGAGTCGGTAACCTGGTATACTTGATTCTTGAGATTACTGGAATTAGAACTTCAAAGGAGAGACAGATACTGACATCGTCTGATGCTAGTAGCTAAATAGCATTTGTTGAGATTTGTGACTGATGTGACATGCCCCCAGTGATGGACTAGCTTCTCTGGTTGTTCAGTGCCTCTGAGAGATTCTATGAATCATGACCAGCTTTCCCCCAGTAGATGGGATAATAATATGTCGTGCCCCTTGTGTAAAATCTTTCTTGAATCAAAGATTGCAATTGGAAAAAAAATTGATTTATGAGTCTTTCAAAATATGCTCAATATCAATCCAACCTCACCAATGTTACTGTGCACGAAATTATAGGGAATATAAGGTGTTTAATTGATTGAGTTTGATTGGAAATCAAAGCAAATCAAATTCCCCTTGTATTTTCATCATTTATTTCATGTAAATTACTTTTTAAATGAATGAAAATTCGAATAAAAATCAAATATTCCTCAAAAAATCGTGGCTTTATACTTGAATCTCCTTTATGACTTGAGGACCAAGATTGGGCCAAAAAGATTGAATTTGTTTGTAAGAAAAATCATTTTGAACCACTTTTACTTCACATTTTCCTTTTAAAATTATACAATTTTGACAAGGCATATCTCCCTCAATTTTTAGGGTATGGAAGAGTTCTAGGACTTTTTAGAAACCTTGAAGAGTCCTCTAACCAATGTTTTTGGTCCCATGTCAAAATAATTGTCCATGCTCCTTGTGTGCTCTTTTAAAAAAGATGACTTTTGGTTGACTTTTGAATCAAATGAAGCATTTTTAGACTTGGCATGTGAGATACAAAATTGTAGAGAATTCAATTTCATTCAAAATGAGCTTTGAATGGAAACTTTCTGATGTTCTATGTGGGAGTTATGGCTGGTCAAAGTTCAGTTGATTTTCTCCAATGAAAACCCTAATTTAGAAATTTTGGAATTGTTGATTTCTGATCTTTTCTTGAGGAACCATGATCAATTCTGGATCAAATGGTGAATGATACTTCAAAATGAGGAAGTTGACAAAAAATCAGGAGTTTTGACTGTACTTTGACCACAGTTGACTTTTAGGTCAAATTAGTCGACTGTTGACTATTTGAACTTTTGACTGAGCAATCTTATGAATCAGAACTTGAAACTTGGCATGAGGATCCTTTGAGGCATATGAGAGGCCATGGGATCCATTTGAGGTCTTAGAACTTGATTTTACTTTGAGAAATTCAAAACCCTAGTTTAGAG